>NC_044977.1:109630073-109900073 GCF_008728515.1 Papio anubis | reverse complement strand
AAAGGCCCAGAAACTTTTGCTTACCAGACAGAGTTATAACAGCGAGTTCAAATTACTGATTCTGGGGAATGTTTTGATGCTGTTTTCTAATAACAGAATAAAATACCACTACATCATCACAGAAACAAACAAACGTGTTTCTCTCATTTCATTATCAATGCTTGGAGCTAGCTAATACTTTTGATTCTATGATCATTCTTCTAAAGAAAACACTTATTATAACACCACTTGGTTCCTTATAAAGGGAATATTTTAATTCATGAGATTTTTCAATGTAGTTATTAAAATATTAAGTATTGAATTGAATAGCTGTAGAAAAGTCAAATTAATTATAAATTATACTTTATTTACATTTATACTTATAATCAATTTTTAAATTATGCTTTAAATAATAAATACCATTAAAAGCAAGGTTTGATCATATAAAGAACAATTCAGAATTAAAATTGTGCATTTGAAGAATAAGAGAATTAACTTGAATTATAATACAAAGAATATTTTGTCACTTGTTATTGATATAACTAAAAATTATTTTATTAGGGGAAAACAGAAGCCCTTAAAATGCAGTTTTTCCAGGTGAATAGTATAGAAATACTGAGGAGCAATAACTGTATTATTTTTTGTTAATTTAGATAACACCCTTGCTATGAAAATATGTAGAGCAAATTTTGGCTAAACACAAGCTGAAGAGATTACAGCCAAGTTGTCACTGTTGGGCACCACATAAAATCTTTATTGCACATTTTTTACTTCATTACATTTTTTTCTTATCACCACTGGCCTTTTTATTAAAACTTTAAGCTATAGCATTAAAATCTTTAAATCTATACTTTTTCAAATAACTGTATCAGTATTTCCATACCAATTAAATTCATTGAAAAAATAAAATGCCTTATTTAAGATTATGAAAACACACGTTTTCCATATTGGCTTTTATTTCAATATTTCCTTTCATGTTTTCCATTTCTGTGGAAGTAAGGAGCTAGAAGGGATGTACTACTTTTGCATGAGTGCCACCCGGCCTTGGAGAGTAGAATGAATGCTGTTCCAGTGACAAGTCACCATTTTGAAGATGGGCCAGATGTGTGGCAATATTATGGTGGGCAGGGAAGTCTCAAAATAAGATGCTACAATCTGTCTATGACTCACCAGCATATGTGTGTGTGTGTGTGTGTGTGTGGTGGTGGTGGTGGTGGTGTGTGTGTGTGTGTCCTTAAGGAATGTTTTCGGCCAAATGGTGCTTAAAAATACTGACAATATTTTACCTCAGCTTGAATCTTGTGATTATCAACTGTAGATTTTTGAGAAAGATGCAAAAAGGCAAATGACTCAAAGCATATGTAACTAATTTAGGACCTGTAGTCAACAAGGAGCACAAATTGGAAATATTGCTGCATTATCCTAAAGAGAACCCTGGGAAATAATCACTTAAAAATATATTTTGTTCAACTAGTTGGTCTAGTTACATAATGGAAATACAAGCATTTGACTTTTTGTTCCTTCTGCCATTGTTATGGTCTTCCCTATAATGATGAGCTACTATGCTTTTCTGTGTTTACTTGAACATACAGTAAAAGGCATTATCCTCATTTCCCAATCTGGAGTGCTAAAGAGACAGGGTCATGAACATATATAGATAGTAAGGTGTTTAAAAGATGAGATGATGGATTCACTGTCATATTTTCCATGCTTTTACTTTAATGCTGTGATTTTACCATATTAGGAAAGGTCTTTATATTCAACGTGTTTGACTGACATTTTCACTTCGTGTCTTCACTTTTTTTGGGAAAGTTATCGCTAGAGGCTTGGAGTGGGGTTCTGGCTTTCACAAAACAACTGTGAGGTCATCCTCCCCTGTGTGGTGATAAAGAGGAAGGGTCATGAGGGAGCAGGTTAGATTTGGGGCTCAAATGCTTGTTTTAGGAAATAAGGAGAATGAGGGGAGTAGATGTGGACAGGAAATGTAAAGTAAATATAGGGAGCTTTCTGAGAGATGCTGCAACCAAGAGGCCCTCTTCTTTACCTCCTTTAAGGTACCTGCTCTAAGTGGTGTGGACCTTCAGTATGAAGAAGGGTCAAATGTATTTTGCTTGGAAAATTCAATGGGTTTTATTTAGTTTTCAAATTCAACCCATCATTAGATCATGTAATTATATGCTAAAATTCAAAAAGTATAAAAGGTTAAACAGTGAAAACTCGTAGTCTTGCCTGGACTCCTCACCACTTAGTTTCTCTTCGAAGAGGCAACAAATGTCATTAATTTCCTAATTATCATTGATTATTCCAGTGGTATTTTATGTATTTCTAAACAAATTCCCATGTATACATATTTTTTCTTTTACATATTATTAGCATAACATACCTCCCATTTGCATCTTGTTTTTTCACTTCATATGTGGAACTCTTTCCTTATTCTTACACGAAAGGGGTTCCTGTTCTATTTTTATGGTTGCATAGTATTCTGTTTTGAGTATGTACCATAAATCATTTAATCAGTTGCCTATTGATAGATGTTTAGGTTGCTTCCAATCTTTTGCTCTTATAAAAAAATGTAAGGATCAGGCTGGGTGCAGTGGCTCACGCTTGCAATCCCAGCACTTTGGGAGGCCGAGGTGGGTGGATCACTTGAGGTCAGGAGTTTGAGACCAGCCTGGCCAACATGGCGAAATCCCCTCTCTACTAAAAATATAAAAATTAGCCAGGTGGTGGTTGTGCATGCCTTTAATATCAGCTACTGGGGAGGCTGAGGTAGGAGAATCGCTTGAACCTGGGAGGTGGAGGTTGCAATGAGCCGAGATCACACCACTGCACTCCAGCCTGGGCTACAAGAGCAAAACTCCGTCTCAAACAAACAAACGAACAAACACCAAGAATCATTGTGCATTACTGGCTGGAAAGTAAAATGGTGCAGCCACTGTGAAAATAGTATGGTTTCTCAAAACGTTAAAGGTATAATTACCATATGATCCAGAAATTCCACTCCTAGGTATATAACCAAAATAATTGCAAGCTGGAATTAAAACAGATATATCTCATATACCAATGTTCATAGTGGCATTATTCACAATAGATAAAAGGTGGAAACAGCCTAAATGTCCACCAACAAATGAATGGATCAACAAAATGTGGTATATACATACAATGAAGTATTAGTAAACCTTAGAAAGGAAAGAAATTGTGATACATGTTACAATATGGATGAGTCTTGAACCCATGCTAAGTGAAATGTCAGATACAATGAACAAATATGGTATGATTCTATTTATATGAAGTATCTAGGATAAGCAAATTCTTTCTCTATAGACAGAAAGTAGAAAGTGGTTACCAGAGGATGGGGGAAAGGGAGAATGGGCAGTTAGTGTTTAATGGGTACAGAGTTCGAGAAAATGAAAAAGTTCTGGAAATGGATACTGGTGATGATTACACAACAATGTGAATGTACTTAATGCCACCGAACTGTACATTAAAAAATGGTCAAAATGGTAAAATTTGTTATGTATATTTTACCACAATAAAAATATCACCCAAAAGTACAACAGTGAGCAACCTTGTACACCTGTGATTTTGCATGTATGGAGTACATTTTCTTGATAAATTCCTAGGATGTGCAAATGTATGTGCATTTGTAATACAGTTACTTAGTTAAAGATTGTTAGTTATCTTTCTACCAACAGTGTATGATGCGGCCTGTTTCCTCACATCCTAACATGATGTATTTAATTAAACTTTTCTCTTTCTGGCAGCCTGATAGGTGAAAACTCAATTGCTCTTTTTAAGGACAATAAAAGGAAGTGGTGCCTGTAAACTTCTTTGAGGGGCTGGAATTGAGATCCTTATGTGTATGAATGGGGAAGATGAGGCATACTTGACCTTTTAGCCTGTGATCGAATGGAAGCTGTATTTGAACTGATAATGTGAAGAGCTGAGTGATATGTTGTTCGTTAATTTTCAAATGGCCTTAGCTAAAGATGGGTTAAACAGTTTGCCTAAATGACATATATGGTATGGTTTCAACTGTACACTTTACAGTTTAAGGAAATTTCCACTTTCTTCTTGGTTGTTAATTTATCAAACATTTAATAATAAAGAAGACATAGTGCCTGCTTATGAGGAACTTACAGTGGGATGGGGGAGGGTACTCAATAAGCAGGCAGTTGCAATATAGGGTAATATTGGGGTGAGTGTAGACTGATAAAGACATTGAGTGGGTGGGTCTTTATCCCCAATTTGGGTGCTGAGAGGAAAGGAAAATATTTAGAAAGGGCTGTATCTGAACTGAGTCGTTCACCACAAAGAGGAGTTAGGCAAGTGCAGTGGGAGAGAAGAGAAAGGGAAGGGACATTTGAGGAATCTGGAAAAAGAAAAGACACAATCATTACAAGTTGCTGAGGCAAGAGAAAGTATGAAACCTTGAGGGCATCCCAGATAGTTGGGGTGGGCTGCAGCCTAGAATGGAGGAGTTCCTCTGATGAGCACCTGCTTCCTATTATCTCCAAAAAGTTCAGACTTTGGACATATTTGGGGTTCTTTCTCTTGTCCAGGGGCATCTCCTAAACATGTAGCTTGAAAAACGGTTTTCACTTTCACCCTTGGTAAGACTGTAATCTCCATAGGATTAGAGAGAATATTTGTAAATATTTTGAAATTCTTTTGATACCAGGACTGTAGTATGTGTAACAGGCCTACCTCTCCATGATCCAGAAATTCGACTCCTAGGTATATAACCCAAAGAATTGAAAGCTGGAACTAAAACAGATAATTGTATACCTTATATACCAATGTTCATGGTGGCATTATTCACAACAGATAAGAGGTAGAAACAAACTAAATAACCATCATTTAGTCTCCAGATTTTATCACAGAATTAAATGCTTATTTTAACAATCTAATAATAATTGAAGATTCTACCCATGCTTAAACACATGTCCTGCTTTCTCCCCATTTCCTTGATTCCTTTTTACTGTTTAACTTACATCCTCTTAATCCTTTTACAAAGCCTCCTGAAATTCCATCTGCATTACCAAGCCTTTCTTTGAAGCATTTCCTAGTTCTGTCCTTCCCCTGGCCTATAAATCATTTGTTTCTTCTCCAATCATTTGCCGAGGGTTGATTTTGTGCTGGATACTGGATAAAATATGCTGAGGACACAAAGATGAACAAGACCAGTCAATGACCTCAGGTTAATATTCTTGGAGCATTTTATTACCTCTATTATAGTGCTTATCACAGCCTGTCTTATATTATAGGACATAATTCGTCTGAGCATTTTGATTCATGTGTGTAGTCTGTGGCCATAACACAGTGCCTAGGACACACAAGTGTGTGTTGTCAAATCTTTTCAATTACTGATATAGAGAGAGGACATTTATTGAGCATGTATTCTGTACACTGCACTTGGATAAGTACTTTACAGGTATCTCATTTAACTTTTCTCAAAACCCTGCAGAGCTGGAATGATTAGTTCCTCCATTTCACATGCAGGAAACTGAGAAACAGAGCACCTAAATTATTTTGCCCAGGATCAATCACACTGCTAAGAAGTAGCAGAGCCTGGATTTAGACACACAGAGCCTGGTTCCAGTTCCAGGGCCCTTGGTTTTGGTTGTGATTCTAGACTAATTTTCTTCTCTCTCATCATTCCAGTCTACAAGGCACACAATCAACAGCACAAATTTAGTCCGTGTGTAACTTTGTTTTACTCTATGTCCCCAAGGTTCTGTGGCCTGGCTTTGTATGTTATAGTAACTATGAGTCCACAACTAGGTTGTAGCATCCAGGCTGTAAACTGTAGACAACAGGTAACATCTATATTTATCTAGTTTTATGTGAAGCTTTGTCTGCATTTGTATGAGCCTTTAAATGCCATTTGATGATTATAATGAAGCTGATTTATGCTGCTTACCAGATTGGTCTCCAAGGCTGATTGGAAACTGTGGCAAAAAATGTAAGGGGAATTTGAAGATAGCTGTGATATGACCACTGATCTTCAGAGCTTGCTTTTAGCAAATCTTTGGTGTGGTTTAGACAAGGGCTTCACAACCTTGTTCACTGAAGCTTACCTACAACGGTGGACAGTGAAGCACCTACTCCTGAGATCTGGCAATGAAACACGAAATAATCAAAGCATGTCATTCCCTGTAAGTCTCCAGATTTTATTGCAAAATTAAATGCTTATTTTTTTAAACAATCTAACAATAATTAAAGACTCTCCATGCTTAAAAATGACAAGGTTTTCAAGCTAGGTGTGGTGGCTCACGCCTGGAATCCCAGCATTTTGGGAGGCCAAGGCGGCTCACCTGAGATCAGGAGTTTGAGACTAGCCTGGCCAACATGACAAAACCCCATCTGTACAAAAAATACAAAAATTTAGCTGGGCATGGTGATGCACACCTGTAATCCCAGCTACTCGGGAGGCTGAGGCAGGAGAATCGCTTAAACCCAAAAGGCAGAGGTTGCAGTGAGCCAAGATCATGCCACTGCACCCCCCCCTGGGCGACAGAGTGACTCTGTCTCAAAAAAACAAAACAAAACAAAACAAAACGACAAGGTTTTCAATTAGTTATGATCAAATAAAATAGAGGAGGTGTGGTGTTATTTTCTGCAAACTGAGGATTCGCTGGCATACCATCTCATCATAATTCACTTGGAGGAATACTGGTCAAACAAAACTGATATAGTTTAGAACACATGGTCACGTAAAACAGTTGTCATACCAAGTCAGAGTTAAGAGGGTCCACAAGGCAGTCTCTGCAAATCTGAAGTCTAGTGCTGACTACCCTTTAAACTGATTTCTTTCAATCATGGTCATCTGATGTTCCTGTGTGTCTGTACAGATGGGAGCTCTATTACTATAAGCAATGTGGGACCAGTATAACATTACTAAGGAGATAAGCAGAGTCTCCCTGACCCTTGGAATTCTAAGTTAATGTGGCTTGAACCCCAGTCTTCAGTGTTTCCCATAATTTATTTGCATTCCTACGGGCTTGTTTTCTTGCAGCTTCCTCTGTTGTAATGTTTTGCATCTGTGTTTTGTTTTGTTCTTTGTCAACCTGGATGAAAATTCAGTGTCTCTACTAGTTTACCATCCCAAATCCACTCACATCAACCATTTCCTGAGTTTCTAACTTTATTGAATGTTTGAGGACTTCAGTCTCTCAGTGATTTCATTGGTTGCTCCCTCTTCTTTCTCTACCCTGACCTTCTTTTCTTCTACTCCTTCTCTCTTCAGAGCAAACAAATTTTTCTCTCTGTCTCATACTGTGTAGTTTCACCTTCTCCCCTGAATCCTTGGCCTTAAGTGACATCCCTGCCCTGCAGGACTCATCCACCCGAAGTGGGCCTACTAAAGCATTTTTCTCAACAAAGGCAATTCTCTCACTAAGAGGAATTCTCATACCAGCTGCCAGGAGAATAAAATGTGCTTCATCTAACCCCCCTAATAATAAAGCAACAAAGGTTGAGAGTGATTTATTTTCTTTTAAAAAATAAATTAGAACAGACTCAAGGTTATCTTGGTAATAATAGCACTGTCTCTCTCCCCTGCATTCCAATATGCTGTCTTGAATGGGAGTGAAAGGCATGAAGTTACAGCTCGCTCAAAGGGAATTGAGCATAGGGGTGCTATCTGTATGTTGCAGGGGACAAAAGAGCTTCTCTACTTTGCCTGATTACTGACGAGTAGTTATCTAGCATCTGCTTCTACATCCCCAAAGTCGAATTTACAACCTCTTAAACCAGGACATCATGCGTAGGGCAATACTAACAATTTAGAAAATTATTCTTTGTATTGAGCTGATGTCAGTCTTCTGGAGCTTCCATCCTGGTATTCTAAATATTTGCATGAAGTCAGACCTGACTAATTTCATTTCAGTTACGTTAGTCCAGCATCGTATACTATCTATCCTAAACGTACATATGATAAACCACTTTCTTGCTCAAAATGTTTTGGTGGCTCACCATTACACAGAGAATGAAATCTTAGCTCCTTAGCAGAACAGTGTCCTTGATAAATTGGTTTAAACATCCCTTTCCATCTTAACCTCCTCCTTTCCCCTTCCACAAATATGTATGCCACTTTTTTTTTGTTTTTTGAGACACAGTCTCACTCTGTCACCCAGGCTGGAGTGCAGTGGTGCCTGCAATCTCAGCCTTCCAGGTTCAAGTGATTTTCATGCCTTAGCCTCCCGAGTAGCTGGGATTACAGGCGGGTGCCACCACGCCCAGCTAACTTTTTTGTATTTTTAGTAGAGACAGGGTTTCGCCATGTTGGCCAGGCTAGTCTCGAACTCCTGACCTCAAGTGATCCACCCGCCTCAACCTCCCAAAGTGCTGGGATTACAGGCGTGAGTCACCAAGTCCAGCCTATTTTGCTTTCCTACCATTGTGACAGCTCCTTAACCTGCCCATCTCTCCTCAGCATCCTGTTTATTCTCCAATGGAACTTTTACCTCAAAGTCATTTTTTGCTATCTCTAGTCAGATGAGTTGCCGCTATCACTCGTCTTCTCATCACTTTAGACCTGCTCTGTCCAATACTATAGCCACTAGCCACATGTGACTTTTGACCACTTGTGATGTAACTGGTCCAGATTGAGATGTTCTGTAAGCATAAATTAAATGCTAGATTTCAAAGACTTACTTAGTACAAAAAACAGAATGTAAATATCTCATAAGTAGTTTTTATTTTACACTGATTATATGTTGAAATGACAATGTGTTGGTTATATTAGTTTATATAAAACTTATTACATTAATTTCATGTTTAAAAAAACCTTTTAAATCTGGCTACTAGAAAACTTGAAATTACATATGTGGCTCACTTATTTGGCTTGCATTATAATTCTATTGAAGAATCCTGCTTTAAACCACTATATGTGATTAAATGCTAAGCACCTTGAATTACCACTCTTTGTGTGCATTTTGGCCCCAGCTACAAGAGTTTAAGCAGTCTGAGGTCAGGAACTTGTAACCTGCAGTATTCCTCACTGCTACAAAATTTGTCAGATGTGCAATACATGCTAATGAAATAAAATAGAAAACATTTTTATCAGAAGAGGTCAGAAATTCAAATGACTACAGAAACCAGGCAGGTAGCATAATTATATAAAGTAAGCTGGATTTCATAGAAATCTTGATGTCAGGGACATGATAGGGGTTGGGAGAATGTTAGCAGGGATTATGGTCATCTGAAGATTCACTGCTGCGTAAAGAGACAACCACTATGCCACCATAGCCAATTATTACATAGGAATGGAAGCCCAGGGTTGCCAAGTTTTCCAAAATTTTGAGAGGAACTGGATATTTGGATCTTTGTGTGAATTAAACTGATTTTCATATGTTGATTTAACTCATATAAATTTTGTGTGGGCTAAGCAAAGCAAGTCAGTGGCCTTGCTGCAGCCTAAAAGTTGCCTAAAAGAGAAGTTTGTGCTTCTCCTCTGAAGGGTAAAATAAAATTTACCCACAATACCATACCACAGAACAGTAGAAGAACAAGGTTTATTATTGTGGCTTTGATCAAGAAGTGGCTGCAATTGAGGCTCAAATTTGCAGATCATTCAATAAACTATTGGTAAATGATATTTCCAAGCACTCCCAAATACTTTAAGTTAAAAAACATTCCCTTCTGCAGAATTTCTCAAGATGTAAGTCCTTAAGGGAAAAAAGGGGGAGTTTGGAGGGTCTACAACATAAGCTTACTGACAGGAGTGTGAAACTGCCAACTTAATGCAAAAGAGAATAAAACGTCTCTCATTCCCCAGTCTGTAATTGCCTACAGTTTAGGAAATGACCAAAAAACCCCATCACTGTCTGAGTTTTCAGAGCTCTTATGACTTGTGTGTTTATAGAGGAAGTCTTGCGGCTGACTAGTTTAGCACACATGAGGTGACAAGCTTAGAATGAGCTGAACGCTGGTTAGAATAATGTTATTTTTAAATGGCAGTATGCTGCTGCTAAGGTAGATTAGCATTACCCCTGCTTTGGTTTTCAATCCTCTGAAATACAAAATCAGTTCTCCAAGTAATGCAAAAGAATTCTGGCTTGGAATAGTATTGCATGTTGAACAAATTCTTATTAGTAATTTTTTTTTTGTCATTTTATGACGCTCAACAACCTGTAGTCATAACAATATCAGAATTAGCCTACCAAAGAGTCATTATTCTGTGGAGTTGGAAAATAAGTGAAGAGATGTAAAATTGCACTTTAATTTAAATTTTGTTATTTTCCATGTAAATTGAGTACCTGAAATCAAAGATTCTATTTACATATTGTTTTTGAAAGTCACTCATTATGTATAAATGAGTAGATAAGAATTTCTAAAGCTCTCCTAAGCAAATAGAAATCAAAGATTCTATTTACATTATTGTTTTTGAAAGTCATCCACCATGTATAAATGAGTAGATAAGAATTTCTAAAGCTCTCCTAAGCAAATAGGAAGAAGCAGCATGTTGTAAGATGAATCAACATAATATTTTCTTTTTTCTTCTTTAATTTTTAAATTTTACTGTAAGTTCTGTGATAATAAGTGCAGAATGTGCCGGTAACAACATAGGTATATGTGTGCCATGGTGGTTTGCTGCACCTACTGACCCGTCCTCTAAGTTCCCTGCCCTCGTCCCCCACCCCTCAACAGGCCCTGGTGTGTGTTGTTCCCCACCCTGTGTCCATGTGTTCTCATTGTTCAGCTCTCACTTATGAGTGAGAACCTGCAGTGTTTGGTTTTCTGTTCCTGTGTTTGTTTGCTGAGGATGATGGCTTCCAGCTTCATCCATGTCCCTGCAAAGGACATGATATCATTCCCTTTTATAGCTGTGTAATATTCCGTGGTGTACATGTACCACATTTTCTTTATCCAGTCTATTACTGATAGGCATTTGGGTTGGTCCCAAGTCTTTGCTATTGTAAATAGTGCTGCACTAAACATACATGTGCATGTGTCTTTATAGTAGAATGATTTATATTCCTTTGAGTATATACCCAGTAATGGGATTGCTGGGTCAAATGGTATTTCTGGTTCTAGATCCTTGAGGAATCACCATACTGTCTTCTACAGTGGTTGAACTAATTCACATTCCCACCAACAGTGTAAAAGTATTCCTATTTCTCCACAGCCTTGCCGGCATCTATTGTTTCTCAACTTTTTAATAATCGCCATTCTGACTGATGGGCAATGGTATCTTATTGTGGTTTTGATTTACATTGCTCTAATGATCAGTGATGTTGAGCTTTTTTTCACATTTGTTGGTCAAGTAAATGTCTTCTTTTGAGAAGTGTCTGTTCATATCCTTTGCCCACTTTTTGTTGGGATTGTTTTTTTCTTGTACATTTGTTTAAGTTCCCTGTAAATTCTGGATATTAGACCTTTGTCAGATGGGTAGATTGCAAAAATTTTCTCCCATTCTGTAGGTTGCCTGTTCACTCTGATGATAGTTTCCCTTGCTGTGCAGAAGCTCTTTAGTTTAATCAGATCCTGTCTATCAATTTTGGCTTTTGTTGCAATTGCTTTTGGCATTTTTGTCATGAAGTCTTGCCCATGCCTATGTCCTCAATGGTATTGCCTAGGTCTTCTTCTAGGGTTTTTATGGTTTTGGGTTTTACATTTAAGAGTTTAATCTATCTTGAGTTAATTTTTGCATAAGGTGTAAGGAAGGGGCCCAGTTTCAGTTTTCTGCATATGGCTAGCCAGTTTTCCCATCACCATTTATTGAATAGGAGATCCTTTCCCCATTGCTTGTTTTTGTCAGGTTTATTAAAGATCAGATGGTTGTAGATGTGTGGTGTTATTTCTGAGGTGTGTTCTGTTCCATTGGTCTATATGTCTGTTTTGGTACCAGTAGCATGCTGCTTTGGTTACTTTAGCTTTGTAGTATAGTTTAAAGTTAGGTAGTGTAATTCTTTTTGCTTAGGATTGTCTTGGCTATACAGGGACTTCTTTGATTCCATATGAAATTTAAAGTAGTTTCTTCTAATTCTGTGAAGAATGTCAGTAGTAGTTTGATGGGAATAGCATTGAATCTATAAATTACTTTGGTCAGTATGGCCATTTTCACGATATTGATTCTTCCTATCCATGAGGATGGAATGGTTTTCCATTTATTTGTATCCTCTCTTATTTCCTTGAGCAGTGGTTTGTAGTTCTTGAAGAAGTCCTTCACTTCCCTTGTTAGCTGTATTCCTGGGTATTTTATTCTTTTCTGTAGCAATTGTGAATGAGAGTTCATTCATGATTTGGCTCTCTGCTTGTCTATTATTTGTGCAAAGGAATGCTTGTGATTTTTGGATATTGATTTTGTATCCTGAGACTTTGCTGAAGTTGCTTATCAGTTTAAGGAGTTTTTGGTCTGAGATGATGGGGTTTTCTAATTATGAAATCATGTCATCTGCAAAAGAGATAATTTGACTTCCTCTCTTCCTATTTGAATACCCTTTATTTCTTTCTCTTGCCTGATTGCCCTGGCCAGAAATTCCAATAGTATATTGAATAGGAGTGGTGAGAGAGGTCATCCTTGTCTTGTACTGGTTTCCAAAGGGAATGCTTCCAGCTTTTGCCCATTCCATATGCTATTGGCATTTGTTTGTCATAAGTAGCTCTTATTATTTTGAGATATGTTCCATCAATACCTAGTTTATTGAGAGTTTTTAACATGAAAGGCTGTTGAATTTTATCAAAGGCCTTTTCTCCATCTATTGAGATAATCATGTAGTTTTTGTCTTTGGTTCTGTTTATGTGATGGATTATACATGTCTTTGATGGATTATACATGGATTATACATGTCTTTGGTTCTGTTTATGTGATGAATTTGCATTATGTTGAACCAGCCTTGCATCCCAAGGATGAAACTGACTTGATCGTGGTGGATAAGTTTTTTGATGTGCTGCTGGATTCAGTTTGCCAGTATTTTATTGAGGATTTCACATTGATATTCATCAAGGATATTGGCCTGAAGTTTTCTTTTTTTGTTGTGTTTCTTCCTGGTTTTGGTATCAGGATGATACTGGCTTCACAAAATGAGTTAGGGAAGAGTCCCGCCTTTTGAATTGTTTGGAATAGTTTCAGAAGGAATGGTACCAGCTCCTCTTTGTACCTCTGCTGGAATTTGGGTGTGAATCCATCTGGTCCTGGGCTTTTTTTGGTTGGTAGGTTATTAGTTACTGTCTCAATTTCAGAACTTGTTATCGGTCTATTAAGGGATTGGACTTCTTTCTGGTTCAGTCTTGGGAGGGTGTATGTGTCCAGGAGTTTATCCATTTCTTCTACATTTTCTAGTTTATTTGCATAGAGATATTTACAGTATTATCTGATGGTAGTTTGTATTTCTGTGGGGTCATTGGTGATATCCCCTTCATCGTTTTGTATTGTGTCTATTTGATTCTTCTCTCTTTTCTTTTTTATTAGTCTATCTAGCTGTCTATTTTGTTAATTTTTTTTTTTTTCAAAAAACTGGCTCCTGGGTTCACTTATTTTTTTTGGAGGGTTTTTTGTGTCTCTATCTCCTTCAATTCTGCTCTGATTTTAGTCATTTCTTGTCTTCTGCTAGCTTTTGGATTAGTTTGCTCTTGCTTCTCTAGTTCTTTTAATTGTGATATTAAGGTGTCAGTTTGAGATCTTTCTAGCTTTATGATGTGTGCATTTAGTGCTATAAATTTCCCTCTTAACACTTAAATTCTCTCACTATTATTGTGTGTGAGTCTAAGTCTCTTTGTAGATCTCATAGAACTTGTTTTATGAATCGTGGTCCTCCTGTATTGGGTGCATATATATTTAGAATAGTTAGCCCTTCTTGTCGAATTGTTTCCTTTACCATTATGTAATGCCTTTCTTTGTCCTTTTTGATCTTTGTTGGTTTAAAGTCTGTTTTGTCAGAGAGTAGGATTTCAACCCCTGCTTTTTTTGCTTTTCATTTGCTTAGTAAATTTTCCTCCATCTCTTTATTCTGAGCTTATGTGTGTCTCTGCACGTGAGATGGGTCTCCTGAATACAGCACATCGATGGGTCTTGACTCTTTATCCAGTTTACCAGTCTGTGTCTTTTAATTGGGGAATTTAGCTCCTTTACATTTAAGGTTAGTATTGTTATGTGTGAATTTGATCCTGTCATCATGATGCTATCTGGTTATTTTACACATTAGTTGATGCAGTTTCTTCATAGTGTCATTGGTCTTTATATTATAGTGCATCTTTGCAGTGGCTGGTACTGGTTTTTCCTTTCCATATTTAGTGCATCTTTCAGGAACTCCTCCAAGGCAGGCCTGGTGGTAAAAAAATCCTTCAGCATTTGCTTGCCTGGAAAGGATTTTATTTCTCCTTCATGTATGAAGCTTAGCTTGGCTGAATATGAAATTCTGGGTTGAAAATTCTTTTCTTTAATAATGTTGAATATTGGTCTCCAGTCTTTTCTGGCTTATAGAGTTTCTGCTTGAGAGATCTGCTGTTAGTCTGATGGGCTTCCCTTTGTGGGTTGCCTGGCCTTTCTTTCTGGCTGCCCTTAACATTTTTCCCTTTATTTTGATCTTGGAGAATCTGATGATTATGTGTCTTGGGGTTGATATTCTCATGGAGTACCTTAGTGGTATGCTCTGTATTTCCTGAATTTTCATGTTGGCCCATCTTGCTAGGTTGGAGATGTTCTCCTGGGTAATATCTTGAAGTGTGTTTTCCATTCTCCCCATCTCACTCAGGTATTCCAACCAATTGTAGGTTAAATCTTTTTATGAAATCCCATATTTCTTGGAGGCTTTGTTCATTCCTTTTCATTCTTTTTTCTCTAGTCTTGTCTGCATGCCTTATTTCAGCAAGGTGGTCTTCAAACTCTGTTATCCTTTTTCTACTTGATTGATTCAGCTATTGGTACTTGTGTATGCTTCACAAAGTTCTTGTACTGTGTTTTTCAGCTCCATCGGGTCATTTATGACCCTCTCTAAACTGGTTATTCTAGTTAGCAGCTCCTCTAACCTTTTATCCAGGTTCTTAGCTTCTTTGCATTGGGTTCCCTTAGTTCAGTGTAGTTTTTTATTACCCATCTTCTGAAGTCTACTTCTGTCAATTCATCCAACTCATCCTCCATCCAGTTGTGTGCCCATGCTGGAGAGATGTTGCGATCATTTGGAGTAGAAGAGGTACTCTGGCTTTTTGGGTTTTCAGCATTCTTTCTCATCTTCACTTATGAGTTTGTCTAATTTCGATCTTTCAGGCTGCTGACCTTTGGATGGGGTTTTTATGGGGGCTTTTTTGTTATTGATGATGCTGTTGTTGTTGCTTTCTGTTTGTTTATCTTTCAATGGTCAGGTCCCTCTTCTGTTGGGCTGCTGCAGTTTGCTGGGGGTTCACTTCAGGATCTATTCATCTGATTCACTCCCATGCCTGGAGATGCCACTCAAGGAGGCTGCAGAAGAGCAAAGATGTGTGCCTACATCTTCTTCTGGGACTCTGACCTTGAGGGGCACCAACCTGATGTCAGTAGGATTGCTCCTGTATTGGGTGTCTGACAACCCCTGTTGGAGGGTCTCACCAAGTTGGGTGGCACAGGGAACAGGACCCATTTAACGAAGCACTTTGACTGCCCCTTGGTGGAGGGGGTGTGCTGCCTGGGCTGCCTAGATTCCTCAGAACTACCAGGAGGAAAGGCTAAGTCTGCTGGTCCACAGAGACTCTGGCCATCCCTTTCCCTAGGGTCTCAGGGTCTGGGAGATCCTGGTTCTGTCCCTGAGCCTCTGGCTGGAGTTATTGAAGTTCCTGCAGGGAAGCCCTGCCCAGTGAGGAAGGATGAGTAGAGTCAGGCCTGAAGAGGCAATCTGGGTACAGTCTGCCACAGCCAATGTGTTGGGCTGTGGGGGTTGCATCATGGGACCAAGCCATCCAGCCTCTCTGGCTCCAGCAGGGGAAAAGCATGGCCTATAGCTATAGAGATGAATGCTGCCTTTCCCTGACCCAGGAAGCTTAGCATGTTAGGCAGTTGTGGGTCCCAGTGCTGGCTGCTGCCCCTCCCCCAAGGAGCTCAAGCTGCTTACACAGCAGGCAGCTACCGCTGTGGTGCTGGTTGCCCCTCTCCCTGGAAGCTCAACAGCTGAGAGGCTGTTGAGAATCTGTGCAGCTTGGCAGTTGGGATGCTAGGCCCCAGCAGCATGGGTTCACAGGTGGGATCTTCTGATTGGGGGTTGCACAGTTCTGTGGAAAAAGCATGGTTTCCTCGGTTGGGTAGCATGCTCACTCACTGCCTCCCTTGACTGGGGATTGGGGGCTCCTCTAGCCCATGTGACTCTCAGGTGGGCTGCTGCACCACACTGCTCTTCCTTCCTCCCCATGTATCGCACCAGCTTCCTAGTCAGTTCTGATGAGAGAACTTGAATACCTTGGTTGCCGGTGAAGGATTCACATGCTTATTCTGGTTCTTTTCCATGGGAGCCTCTGATTGCCGCTGTTTCTAGTCGGCCATCTTGGCCCTGCCCTCCTTCATAATATTTCCTTTACCCAGACAAATTATACTGTGTATTAACAGCTAAGAACAGTTAGTAAAGAAATTTGACATGTATTCTGATTGTTAGTTGAGTAAATATCAATGAGTTGAAAATTCATTCTGACTTGTGACTAGCCTTTGATGAAGTTTTTAAATCTTTCTGTTCCTCAGTTTCCTCATCTTTAAAGTAGTTGTAATGATCCCATTTATCTCATAAGCATAATCATATACTGGTATAGGACATGGTGAGACTCCTGGAAAAGTGTTCTGAGATATGAGCAGATGGATGTGGTTATTTTCATAGTATGTTAGTATGGCAAACATGTTATAAGAACAGCCTGGGTTGCTTTATAGCATCTTACTGTTTACAAAATTAAAGAGCAGCTGTTATATTATTATTTATCCCCACAAACTTGTTATTAAGATTAGAATAACTAAACAAATTAAGATGATCATATATAAACTATATATTTGCATAAATGATAAATTAATAATGGAAATCTCTTAACGGGGAAGAACCACCCAGAAATCTAAGTAACAATAAACTGTCATTTTCTATATTCCTTTCCAGTTCTAGTCCAATATTTTTGACCTTTTTACATTAGAATGGTAGAGGAGGAAAAGTAACTTTTTCCTCAACCCTCATGAGTTCTTAGTTGCAATGAATCCCTATAACGAGAGACAGATTAACTAGAGAAAAACAAACAGAAGTTTACTAATATATTTCATATATATGTGGGAAATACCTGGGGGCTGAGTAGTTCTCAAAGAGGTAGTTTTGAATTCTAGCTTATATAGCATCTTCAGCAAAGAATAGTAAATTTTTAGCGTAGTGACAGAACAAAGGAAGAGAACTGTGTCTGTAGGGACAGAAAATTGTGAGAAGGCAAATAAATGGCAGATAAGGGCTAGTTAGTAAAGCTTGTTCATGTTGAGTCATCTGATGCCATCTCCAGGCCAATAAGGTCTAATATTGTCTTCAGTGGTTAACCTTTGTCCTCGCTGCTAGAGAAGGGAGGAGGGTTACTCTTGTCTTTCTAAATTTACATCCTGCTTTTAGGCAATTAGAAGGCAGAGAGCTTTCCTGCCCTCTCAGTTGCCTTGGGTTCAAAACAATCCTTAAGCCAAAGAAGCATATTTTGGGGTGGCATGTTCTTGTCTCCCACATAATCATAATAGAGATAAAATTTGCTACTCTCTTTTGTAACAATATACTCTATTTCCCCATATTTTGCATAGTTTTTCAAACTGCCATTTTATATGGCTGTGTAATGTTCTATTAGATATAAGTATTATAACGTACTTGACCATATTCCTATTGCTGGTAATCTGTCTTTATCTAAAAAGGAGTAATGAAAAGTTAAAAGTGGTAGAAATCAGTCAGTGATGAGGAAAGGCTGTAAACTGTCACTGTAAGTCTGGGGTCTTGTACATAGGAGTGCAGCTGAGGACAGTAAGTGAAGATACGGAATTGGGAAATATCAGCACGTAGATAAGTCATTCAAGACATGGGGACTTGAAATGAGGCAGGATTAGTGTAGATAGTTCAAAGAGTAACTGAGGACAGGAGTCTAAAGGACAGCTACATTTAAGGACAAGCAGAGGGAACAAAGTTCAAAGGAGATGAAGAAGGAATAGTCAGAAAGAAACAGTAATGTCACAGAAACCTGCTGAGGCCTGTGTTAGTCTATGACTTACATAGGGACAGAGCTGACTCTGGAATCTACGGCTATTGATTTCAACTCCAGGTAGAGTTCTCCCACCTTGTAGGTAGGCACAATTCTCTCCTTTAACACTGTTTTCTACCCGGTTCCCATCCAGGACAGGATGCCTTCAGCTACAGATCTGTTTTGATTCCTTTAAATTGTGTTAAGTCTCTCAATTTGAACACATAAACAAAGTCTAAGAATGGACAGCTTGGTATAAAAGTTGTTTGTGTATTTCTGCTGGTATCTTATAGCAGTGATTGGCAAAAACTGGTTCAAGGACATTGGAAGTTCAGTTTCAGTAGCCTTGAATTGGGGTCCAGTCTTTTATTTTTTAATGAGCTTCCCAGGTACTTCTGATTAACATTCAAGTTTGGGAACCTTTGGCTTATTTACCAGAAGAACATAAAATTTTCACAGAAGATTTTAGAATGGGACATCTAGAGGTTTGCTATACCAGGAGTAAAGAGATGAAGCATAGTTCAATTTTCATGACAACTTATTCTCATAAAGAAGTGGTCCAGAGCACTTGCATTTGCAGATTTTTTTTTTCTTTGTTCAGAATATTAGGCAGGGTTCTGAGGAAATTAAAAAGAAGACAGCATGAATGAATGACTGAATGCACTCAATCTATAGAGGGAAAAATCTCCAGATAGATATTAACAGAAAGGAACATGTTTAAAGATAATCACAGCCAGTGAGAAAGGAAGAGTGGTATCAGAGGAGGCTTCCTTTCTGGCTCCCTCATTTCTTGGACCACTTCATGGAAACTGTGTGTTGCTGTAGAACATGCCTTGGACTTGGCATGAGATGCCTTGGTTTGAACGTCCATGGATATAATTTGGCTCTGTGTCCCCACCCAAATCTTCTGTTGGATTGTAATCCCCAATGTTGGCAGAGGGACTTGGTGGGAGGTGATTGGATTATGGGTGCAGATTTCCCCCTTGCTGTTCTGGTGGTGACAGTGAGTTCTCATGAGATCTGGTTGTTTAAAAGTGTGTAGCAGCTGGGTGCAGTGGCTCATGCCTGTAATCTCAGGACTTTGGGAGGCCGAGGGGGTGGATCACCTGAAGTCAGGAGTTCTAGACCAGGCTGGCCAACATGGTGAAACCCTGTCTCTACTAAAAATACAAAATTAGGTGGGCATGGTGGCCCATACCTGTAATCCCAGCTACTCAGGAGACTGAGGCATGAGAATCGCTTGAACCCGGGAGGCGGAGGTTGCAGTGAGCCAAGATGGCACCATTGTAGTGTGGCCTGGACAACAAGAGTGAAATTCCATCTCAAAAACAAAACAAAACAAAACAAAAAGCGTGTGTAGCACTTCCCCCTTTGCTGTCTCTCCTGTTGGCCACGTGAAGATGTGCCTTGTTTCCCCTTCATGTTCTGCCATGATTTTAAGTTTCCTGAGGGTCCCCTAGCCATGCTTTCTGTACAGCCAATGGAACTGTGAGCCAATTAAGCTTTTTTTCTTTATAAATTACCCAGTCTCATGTAGTTCTTTATAGCAATGTGAGAACACACCAAGATATTCGCTATGCTCTTTTCCAGTTGAGTGATCCTCAGAAAATTTCTTAACCTTTCTGAGCCTAGGATTTGTATCTGTTAAATAATAATACCAACATAATAAATGTTTTGGCAATGTAAATGTGAAATAATATTACTCATTTTATGAAATAATGAAAGGAACAATTTCTAGTGTGTTGGCTTTTTAATGAATGTTTATGACACATCAATGTTTAATATGTATTAAAATGATTTCTTTTAAATATTCATATATAGTATTGGTGTGATGTGTATTTAACTTGGTGTTTTCTAGTAGTGATTCTCAAAACTTTGTTCAAAGACATCAGAGGTTCTAGTTCAGTAGATCTGAAATGGGACATTTATCCTATGCTTCTTAAAGAATACAAAAATGTCAAACTCTTCTTTAATGTTATATAAAGTTTACAGAAAAATTTAAATTCATGACTAAATATTAATAATTATTTTTGGAATATGTATTAAAAAGCATACCTCTGACCAGGTGCAGTGGCTCATCCCTATAATCTCAGCACTTTGGGAGGCTGAGGCGGGTGGATTACCTGAGGTCAGGAGTTTGAGAACAGCCTGGGCAACATGGTGAAACCCTGTCTCTACTGAAAATACAAAAAAGTAGCTGGGTGTGGTGGCAGGTGCCTGTAATCCCAGCTACTCAGGAGGCTGAGGCAGGAGAATCACTTGAACCTGGGAGGTGGAGGTTGTGGTGAGCCGAAATTGCGCCACTGCACTCCAGCCTGGGCAACTAGGGCAAGACTCCATCTCAAAAAAAAGAAAAATAAAAAGAAGCAAGCATACCTCCTATCCTTTGCCCACACTGAAAATTCCTGGGCTTTATATTTGACATTTTTTGTGCAAGAATATTTGCCTTTTAAAGTCTTTAATAATTTTTCTTTATTTATACTTATTTATTCCATATTTTAGCTAAGCTAGAAATATGACATTTTAACTTAAATATTTACCTTTACTCCTTTTGTTCTAAGGGGGATGCTTTTGATTTTATTATAAAAGCTTGGGTGTTTTAAAAATCTTTCCTTTAGTCTTATTCCTCCCTTTATTTTATGTGGCCTTTTAGAAACAACAGGTGTTTCTTTGTGGTGAAGTTTGCCTTAATTAATTGAGTGAAAGGAGAGGAAGGTGACTTGTTCTGGTAGATTTGACAGACTCAGGAGGCTCTTTAGCTAGCATTGTAACAAACCTTTTTCTATTTGATGAATGAATGGATCTTATCTTTATTTAGAGACTCAGCTAGATGGAAAGAGTAATATTGAAAGACTATGTCTTAAATAATATCCTAGAGCTAAAAATGTGAATTTTAGTGTCTGATCTTTTTCCATTGGCTGAGAGTTTAAATTCGTAAGTATTCTATCACAATTTTCATTGTCATATTTATTGAGCTTCTATTATGTGTCAGGCACTACAATTAACACCCTCCATTGATTGACTTACATTATTTCTAGTGCTTTAGTGTTACACTTTCAATTAAATACACACACATGTGCATACACATACACACAGTGTATCTATATATTGCATAAACAGGTCTGTTGGGTGTAGTCCTAAGAGCAGAATTCTTGGGTCAGAGGATGTGAACATTTTTCATTTTCCCTCCTCTTCCCTCCCCTTCCCCCGCTTTCCTTTTCCTTTCCTTTCCAGACAGTTTCCCTTTTGTTGCCCAGGCTGGAGTGCAATGGCGTGATCTTGACTCACCCCAACCTCCGCCTCCCGGGTGCAAGTGATTCTCCTCCCTCAGCCTCTTGAGTAGCTGGGATTACAGTCATGCGCCACCATGCCCTGCTAATTTTGTATTTTTAATAGAGACGGGGTTTCTCCATGTTGGTCAGGCTGTTCTTGAACTCCCACCTCAGGTGATCCACCCGCCTTGGCCTTTCAAAGTTCTGGGATTACAGGTGTGAGTCACCGCACCCAGCCTCTTTTTCTGTCTTTCTAATAAGCAACTTCTGAGCTTCTAACTGAGCTCAACATGGGTCATTTCTAATGGAAAGGGAAGGATGATTCCGGGAATGGAGCCAAGAGCCTAGAAGGTGGAACCAAAGGCTGAGTAAAATGCTGGATGAGGGAACAACTGCCAAACTGTAGAGCCAGGAAAATTCACTGCCCCCAGAACCAGAGTACCTGAGAACATGTGTTCAGCTGGATTTCAGAATTGCTGTGGATGAGTAAATGTGGTGTGCCTTCTGTTCTAATTCCCCAGTGTTCTGTTGATTAAAGCATGTCTTGAAGCCAGCCCAGATTAAGAGAGTGGAGAAATAGACTCCACGTCTTGATGGAAGAAAATGTTTTAATGCAAAGGACTATGGATACAAAGAGCCCTGATTCATTTGGGTGCTTTTATTGTAATGATCTCTCTCTCTCTCTCCTTGTTTATATAATGTAAAATTATTTTAATTTAAGTAATAAATGCACATTGAAGATTCAAATAGTACTACTAATGATCTTGTACAAAAAACCAGTAGTCTCGGCGAGGCACGGTGGCTCATGCCTGTAATCCCAGCACTTTGGGAGGCCTGAGGTGGGGCGGATCATGAGGCCAGGAGATCGAGACCATCCTGACTACCACGGTGAAACCCCATCTCTACTAAAAATTCAAAAAATTAGCCAGGCATGGTGGCAGGTGCCTGTAGTCCCAGCTACTGGGGAGGCTGAGGCAGGAGAATGGTGTGAACCTGGGAGGCGGAGGTCGCATTGAGCTGAGATCGTGCCACTGCTCTCCAGCCTGGGTGACAGAGCGAGACTCCATCTCAAAAATAAAATAAAATAAAAATAAAAAAGGAGCACAGGCTAACTATAACAAACAGAACAATCAGATCAGATTAATGTCTAGATTCTTAGGTCTTACGTCCTAACAAACAAAAGGTTAATACTGGTAATATGATACCTAAATGACATGTCTATGACAGCTAAGGTGAAACAGAAGCCAAATAGATTTATTGTAGAAAAAAATTAATTACACAAGAAAACATTGGCATGCCAGTGCTTTTGATAATCCTGTTTTATGAGACTTACAATAAATAGCATCTTTGGATTTATTTTGAATATGAAAAAAAAAGAAGGTAGTTTGTAATATTCTCCCCTGCCCTTAAGAAGGTACTTTGTAATATTCTCGCCGTTCTTGAGAATGTACTTTGTACGCCTATCCCAAACCTATAAGAACTAATGATAATACCACCACCCTTTGCTGACTCTCTTTTCGGACTCAGCCCGCCTGTACCCAGGTGATTAAAAAGCTTTATTGCTCAAAACAAAAACAAAAACAGAAAACAAAAAACAAAAAACCAATAGCCTCTTCTAATTCCTCTTTACAGGCACACTACCTAAATATCATCACTTTAAACTTTTAAAAGTGTTTTTTTCTGGTATTTTGTAAACATGCTTATGTTGCAATCTCTTGTTTTTTCAGTTAGGCAGTCTGTTTCCTGCTTGATAGTTGTGGGTTTGCTCTTTTTCCTTCTCCACTCCTCCTATTATAATTATATTATATTTATTGCTGAAGTCAATAGTCAGAATTTACCATATTAATACTATCTAAATATTGTTCACCACTGAGCTAAAAGGTATGCTCTGATTATATTTCTTCTTTGATTCAAACCTTAGTTTTTCTTCAAGTTAACAAAGTAGGCCAAATCCTGCCTGTCACTTTTTTTTGCAAATAAAATTTTATTGGAACATAGGCTCATTCACTTACTTGTTGTCTATGGCAGCTTTTGTGATACAACAGTAGAACTCAGTAGTTGTGATAGAAATTATATGGTCTGCAAAACTTAAAATATTACTCTCTGACCCTTTGCGGAAAAAGTTTACTGACGCCTATGCTAGTTAGTAATGATTGCACTTTTTCATTTTCTTCGTTTGTGTAATTTATTAAAATTTCAGTATGAAATATTTTTAAATGTCTTTTGAAATTTATTTGACCCATTAGTTATTTATCTAAGTGTGGTGCTTAATTTGGAGCATTTGGAGATTTTCTGTTAATTTTTTTGGTATTTGATTTTTACCTTAATTCTGGTATGGCCAAGAGAACATAAGTAAATAAATTCTAATCTTTAAAATATATTGAAATGTGTTTTATGGAATGATATGTGGTCAATTACAGTAAATTCTGTACATACTCTTTAAAAGAATGCATATTCTGCAGCTTTTAGGATCAATGTTCTATATATGCTTGAGGGTAGATTTCTTAATTGCACTATTAACGTTTTCTGTATTCTTACTGATTTTTGTTTATCAGTTTTTGCAAAAGGTACGTTAAACTCTCCCACTATGATTGTGGATTTGTCTATTTCTCCTTAAAATTATTGTATTTTAAAAATACACTTTGAGGTTATGCTTCTAAGTGAGTACAAATTTAAAATTGTTATATTTTCCCGGTGAAGTGACTTTTTTCATTATAAAATTTCCCTCTTTATCTCAAGTAATTTTAATTATCTAAATATCTAAACATTAGTATAATTTTTGCTTGTGTTTACATTGTATTATATTTTTTCCATTCTTGCATTTTCAACTATTCTACATGTGTATTTTTAAAGCATATCTCTTGTAAGCAGCCTATAGTTATATCTTTAAAATAAAAATTCAATTGATAATCCAGTTTAATAACAAATATTAATTTAATTTACAGTTGAAGTAATTACTACTATATTTATTTAAAACATACCATTTAATTTTTTCCCCTTTACTCACTTATTCTATGTGCTTGAATTAGTCATCACTGCTGCATAACAAATTAACAACTTACAGTCTTAAAACCAGCAGACGTTTATCATTTCACAGTTTTTGTGAGTCACGATTCTGGGAACAGTATAGCTGGGTCCTTTGCTCCAGGGTCTCTCACAAAGCTGCAATTAAGGTGTTGGCTGGGGCTACAGCTATCTTTTTTTTTTTTTTTTTTTTGGAAATGGAGTCTTGCTCTGTCACCTAGGCTGGAGTGCAATGACACGATCTCAGCTCACTGCAACCTCTGCCTCCTCGGTTCAAGCGATTCTCCTGCCACAGCCTCCGGCGTAGCTGAGACTACAGGCACCCGCCACCACGCCTGGATAATTTTTGTATTTTTAGTAGAGATGGGGTTTTACTATATTTGCCAGGCTCGTCTCGAACTCCTGACCCTGTGATCTGCCCGCCTGGGCCTCCCAAAGTGCTAGGATACAGGTATGAGCCACCGCGCCTGGCCAGGGCTGCAGCTATCTTAAGATTCATTATCAAGCTCATGTAGTTGTTGGAAAAGAATGTAATATTCTTTTGTAGTTCTGTAAGTTGCATTTGATTCTTTGTCATAGATATCAGTTCTCTGGAAAACTTTTTCACCTTGGCTTTTATTTTCCTAAACATATTAATCATAGTTATTTTAAAGTTTGTGTCTGGTAAATCTAATAAATGATCACCTGATGATCTGTTTCTGTTGTCTAGGTTTTTTAGTTTGATCCTTACTCTTGGTAGTATAAATTATAGAGTTTCTGGATGATTTTCAAAGATGATTTTCTTTAGTTTCCAGATGCACTTATAGTAGAAGCAGATCACTTTAACCATACTAATATCAATATGTTATTCGGAGAATTGGAATCTGCACTGTAGCTTTTGTAAGATCTGGTTACCATTTCACCCTTACTCCTAGAGGGTAATTCTCTAGGAGTGTTTTCTGTACAGGAAACTCAGAAATTATAAATGGAGGGTTTCATGGAAATATTAAGGATTTCTAGGCTATGTGTTTTTAAGTATGCACTTATTTGCCTAAGGATTATCCAAGGCCAATATTGAATTTGAAGTTGGACTCTCCCAGCCTCTGAAAGGCTTCTAAGAATTTCTCCCCTCCCACCAAGTTGCTTACATTTTCTGAATAGATATTAAGTCTAATGTTAGACTCCAGAAACAAAATTGAGAAGGTAAAACTATAACCAAGATGCTAAATAATAATGTAAATTTCTGACATTAAATATGAATGACACATATATTATATGTGACACAGTACAACTGTGGACATAATTAAGAACATTCAAATTTTTACCATGTCTGGATGAATTTTACAGAACTGCCAGAATCATTGCCTCTCCTTTTTCACACACACTTATGCTGCTGTTGAGGGATGGAGGGGCCTTATTCACCCAGAAATGTCCCAGGTGCCCTCCCAGTCATATGCCCCGCAGCAAGGTTCTTAGGAATCTATAGGAAGTAGGTCATAGGAATCAATACAGGAGTCTGGATTGAAGTCTGAAACCTGGGTTCTAATCCTGGCTTTGCCTCTAATTATTTGGATAGTCTTGTTAATTCATTTAGCTTTTTAAAAAATACACTTAAAAATAGCAGCTTTAGTTCCACAGGAAAACTGAGATGAAGATACAGAGATTTTCCATATATTCCCTAGCCCCACACATGCACAGCCTCTCCTACTATCAACATCCCCACTAGAGTAGTACATTTGTTACAGTTAACCAACCTACACTGACACATCATAATCACCTAAAGTCTGTAATTGACATTTGGGTTCACTATAGGTGTACATTCTGTGTGTTTGGTTAAATGTATACTGCCATGTATCCAGCATTACAGTATACAGTGCAGTTTTCCTGCCCTAAAAATCCTCTGTGTTCTGCCTCTTCATCCCTCTCTCCCCTTCCCAAACTCTGGCAACCACTGGTTCTTTTTTACTGTCTCCATAGTTTTGCCTATTTCAGAATGTCAGATCATTTAGCTTTTAAAAAGTTTTGTAGGACTCAGTATTTTCATCTATAAATGAGGCCAATGATTTCCATCCTACCTTCCATGGCTGATAGTTGGTAGTGCCAAGCATGAAATGTGAAAATGCTTCACAGTCAGTACAATGTTGTGTAAATGCTGTTGCTGCCCTGACGCCATGATGTCACTGGTATTTCAGAGGTGGAGCCATTTTTTTTTTTTCTAGTAGCTCTTTAAATGGTTGTCCTCAGTTGTGGGAGAGTAGGAAATTTTCAGAAAAATTAGCTTGGTGGTTTGCCATTGGTTTGTTTCAAAGTTAGTAGTATTCGTTCTGTTGTTATCCTTTAGTTTTTCTTTGAAACAAGTCCTGATCACTCGTTAATGATCTCTCGGTAGTATTTTGGTGGCAAATTTACCTAGTTTTGTGGGGTTTGACTTAGAATAGCCTTTTGATAGGCTCTCAAAACTGTTATGATTGCTTCCAAAGGCTACTCTCCCTATAGGACCTGATTCAAAATTCCCTGTGTGCAAATGGGACCTGACATCCATGTCACAGGAAGTCTCTCCTCCCTACTACACAAACTCAATCATGTAAGTCAGAACTTCTTAATTTGGGTGGGCATCAGCATCACCTGGAGGGCCTGTTAAAACACTGATTGCTGGGCACCACCTAACTATTCCCATTTCAGTATGTCTGGGGTGCAGGTCCAAGAATTTGTGTTTCTGATGGGTTCCCTGCTAGTATTGGTGCTGAAGGCTCACAGACCACACTTTGAGAATCACTGATCTAAAACCTGAGGGAAGATTTCTTAAAGTGTGTTTCAAAGGACTGCCTTGTTCAGAAACTCCTGGAGCCAATGTAAAACCTGGATTTCACTAGGGTTATAAATTTGGAGCTTGGAAGAAGAGATTGTAGACATATGACATTAATGAAGTTCTCTGACCTATTTATTTTTGAGTGGACAGTTTGACAGCTTCACATTGTGTGATCCAGGGAAGTCACCCTATGAGCTTAGTGACCTTGCCTTGTCACCACACCCCTAAGGTGGTGACACAGGACTGTTTGAGGCTGGATGAGATCATGGACGTGAGAGGCCCATGTAAACATGGGGGTGCTTCTCCAGGACTGAGTGTTCCTGTTTCTAACAAATGTTATTATGGGGCTGCAGGGAAGAGCCGAGTTCAGGGCCATCCACAGGGAACGCAGGACTGTCAGTCACTTACAGAAACAGAACAATACACACTGTTTATTTATCTTCAGTCTGTGGGATTTTTTTCAACTTCGATTTTACACATCTGGTTCTGAGAAGAATCCATACTATTATCATTCACCTGGACATCCTAACTGGAACATTTCAATATTTGGGGAATTCTAACTACTGAAATCAATGGCTTTTTTGATCCAGCAGATTCTTCAATCTTCTCAATCTTGCTACATCCCCCTCTCACTTGACAGACTCTGCCTGAGCCCTCACACTGCTGCTTCCTTTGCATCAGTGGACTTTCCAGCCTCTTCTCTTCACACTGGCCCTTTAAGCAGACATTTAAAGCAGTTATTCAGTTCAGTTTCATTATATTCTGCTCTCAGAGCTACTGTAGTAGTGTACTTGAAAGAGGCTGGTTGTGTTGAATTTTGTGTTTGCTTTCCAATTACTGGAATGGCGCCTTCACCCCCTCTCATCTCTGCTCATTTTATTATTTACCTGAGTGATTTTTCTGTTTCAAGAAAGCAAATGGAACATGAAAGACCAAATATTTCTGTCTGTTCAGTTCATGAATTTTTCAATCAATGGTCTACTATTTTAAGGTATCATTGCAAAGAAAACTGAGACCATTAATCTTCTCTAAAACATCCTTTGTGTTCTAACAAACATATTTTTGCATTTCTTAGTGCTTTACAATTCTGATTGATTCTGATTATATATTTGTAGAGGTATTTTTTTTCTCTGAAGAGTAAAAAGCTGTTAAATATATTTATTTTCCTCTTTCTTAAGGAAGTCTCTGATGTAGTCACACCCACACATGAATGAATGAACAATTGGGAATGACGGTCCCAGCTGGGAGGCCACTGGAATTTTCTTACCTTTCCAATTTCCTCTCCTTGATAGTGTCTTTCCCACTCACCACTGTAGACCCAAAAAACTATCTGTGGAGCTTTCCCAACCAAGGGGAGACCAGCTCCTGCTTCCTGATCTAACTTTAATGCAGTCCAGGGCAAGATTTGGTAAAGGGATAGTGGGTAGTCAGCGTGACAGTAGCAAAGAAGAAGGAAAGAGGAGGTGGTTTGAAGACCACTGAATGTTCTTTCCACTTACCTGCTGCTATGGTTCCAGCATGATCTTATTCCAAGCCTCTCCTATGTCTACTAAGTCCTCGTTCTGGAAGCTCCTGCTCCAGCACTTAACATAACACAGGACACCTGGTTCTTTGCACCTTCCACTGCAAAGAAACTATTGCTCCATTCACGGTGTCTATATGGCCTATCAATGGCACCTAAGTAGCCTATATCTTTATGGCTTTAGATCACCATGGTGGTCTTCAGAAAGTTCATGGACCTACTGAAACAAACAAGGACTTGTTTGAATATGCATTTGTGTTTTCCTGGGAAGAGAGTCCACAGCTTTCATCAGATTCTCATAGAGCTGTATGACCCAAAGATATTTTAAAAGATGAAGAAGTAACTACTGATGTGGTAGTGGAAGGCCTGGAGACAGTATGCAACAATAAATATTTATTGAGCACCTGCAGTGTGCCAGGTACTGTTCTAGACTCTTGATATATCCGTGAACAACAACAAAAACCCCCTCCCAAATCCTTACTTCATGAAGTTTACATTACAGTGGGTAGAGAAAGACAACAAACCGTATACACAATACATTCCACAGAATATTGGAGAGGGTAAGTGCCACGGGAAAATAAAGCAGAGTGAGGGGGATCAGGGATGAGGTGGGGGAGACCTGTGACTTCAGGGTAGACTTCATTGAGAAAGTGACATTTTAGTAAAATCCCAAAGAGGGAAGGAATCAGGTGGCCGTATGAGGGAATAATGTACCAGACAGAGGGAACAACTAGTACAATAACTGTAGGGTGGGAGCAAGCCTGATGTGTTCAGTGTGTTGGGGTGGAGTGAGTGAGACAGAGGGGCAGGCAGTGAATCAGAGGGTATGTGGAGTGGGCGTGTGGATGAACCCAGGTCTCATATGCCTCTGCGCATGACTCTGGGAGGCCCTTGAAGAACCTTGAGCAGAGGAGAGATATGACCTGACTTAGGGTAGATGAGGATCACTCTGATGTGTTAAAAACAGACTAGGGGTTAAGGGCAGGAGCAGAGAGACTAGGCTGCCTTGCAGTCATCCCAGGAAGAGTGGATGATACAGCATGGACAGAATGGTCGCAGAGGAGTCCCTGGGGCTGGGTAGATTTTGAATATATTTGGAGGTAAAGCCAACAAGATTGCTGAGAGGTCAGATGTGAATTGTCAGAGAAAGAGACAGCCAAGGATGACTCCAAGACTTTCGGCCTGAACAACTAAAAAGGTGGAATTAATGGGAAAAACTAGGGATTTTAGGTCAGACAGGACGTGGATCTCAGTTCTGCCATTTACTGGCTACATTGTGACCTGACTTATAGGGTCAGGTCACTTAGTAACTTAACCTTTCTGAGTCTCAATGTTTTATTTCCAAACTAGGGACAATCATACCTATCTTGTAACAATGCTATGAGGAGTTAATGTGCTTGCGGTATGGTCCATTGAACAGATGCTAATCTCTTTCCACAATTTTCTTTTAGTGAATGAAGGAGGGAAGAAAGGAGAGACAGAGAGAATGTGGGTGAGTGGTGTCTCCATCTTAGATTTTTTTTCTCAATAAGATCATATCTTTTTGGCTCCATTGTCTAAATATGTTTTATGGTATCTGAGGATTTATCTTTCCATCAGCCCCATGTTTTCTCCTGCCAGGTTCCTGGGGATACTAACTTGGGGTTTAATTTATTATCTTTAAGACGTTATTTTATTATTTATCTTAAAATATGTTTTTATAGTGAAGAAGAAATTCTCACCTGATACTGTCCATTATCCACGCATACTGTTCACAAACAGGCTTAGCCAATAAGTTTATTGGGCTTCATCGATGATGCTATTGGTGTATTAAACATTTTATATTAGGTAGAAATTCCTGTTGAGTTATTACATAGTCATTGAAGAATGTTTTACTGATATTTGGTATGATTAGTGAGGATTTTTTATGGGTTGGCATGATTATTATTTTTCTTGTTTAAGACACTGAAATATGATCTACCACTATCTGATTACTGGTTACCAAACATGCTTTCAGGAGTGGCTAGATTTGGGATGACAAAGTATGCCAAGGGAATTCAACAATTGAAGGAGGAGTGAGTATGAACTGATTGGGTTATAAGAATACATGCTTCTTCTTTGATTCAGAATCCCTCAATCCAAGGCATTTTAATGTTTCTGAAATTAGGGTGCGTTTTATCACCAATATATACATTTAACATGATAATATTTCTGTTAGGGTTTTTGGTAGATTTCAGATTCCTTCTCTACCCCAATTCAAAACCAACTGAAAAATAAAACAACAAAAAATATTGCAGGTAGAGAATAAATCTGCCAGCGTTATCAGTGATAGATTGGCTTAGTTTGAGTATTCTAAGCAGTAACAATTTCCTAGGTTCTTAGGTTGATGCCTCCTACTGATCTGGATGGAGAAAAAAGGAGAATGAAATTTTGTCTTCCCTGCTTGGGACTTTTGCTTAATTTGCTTTTCCAAATTGAGATTTGTTGTCCACTGGCTCCAGTCTTCCAACTGGTTAACTAACTCTACCTCCAGGGTGTGAAAGGAGAGACTGGTCCCAATCCAGGAGTATTGAATTTTTCCTCGCTAGTGTTATAGGTGACACAGAGTCATTCTGAATGTCCTTAAGAGAATGTGATGGCACCTCCCCTTTCATAGGGAAGTGGCTTAGTGTCTCCTGGAGGTCCAGAGGTTAGCCAATTTTTTTAATGGTAGGGGTATGGTTAGATAGGGGCTTTGTTTTCTAGGAAAGGAAATGTGATTCCTAATGTTTCATGTTTTGAGTATCTGAAAAGAGATATTGTCTGTAAGGAGGCTCGGAAGAGAAGATGGGAATGGATGAGTACTAGATTTTCCTTTCTGCTTTTAGAAAATAAGGCTCAGTGCCAAGATATACTTACTAGGAGATGAGCCATAGCTCCAGTGGCATAATTGTTTAGCACATGACACTTATAAGGAGATCATAGGATCCTGTATGCATACAGTCTGGGGGAGGGATCTATGGTAAAAAGGGTAGATAGGGGAAAATGTAAAGATATATGCATAGTTTAGCATTTACTTATTTATTTATTAACTTTTACTTTAGTTTCAGGGGTACATGTGCAGGTTTGTTTATATAGGTAAACTGTGTGTCATGGGGATTTGGTATACAGATTATTTTATCACCAGGGTAATAAGCATAGTACCTGATAAGTAGTTTTGCAATCCTCACCCCCACTCTCACCCTTCACTATTAAGTAGGCCCTGGTGTCTGTGTACTCAATGTTTAGATCCCACTTATAAGCCACAATATGCAGTGTTTAGTTTTCTGTTCCTGCATTAGTTTGCTTAGAATAAAGGCCTCCAGCTCCATCCATGTTGCTGCAAAGGGCATGATCTCATTCTTTTTCATGGCTGTGTAGTATTCCATGGCATGTATGTACCACATTTTCTTTACCCAGTCTACCATTAATGGCATCTATGTCAATTTTATGTCTTTGCTATTGTGAATAGTGTGGTGATGAACATATGGGTGTATGTGTCTTTATGGTAAAATGATTTATATTTCTTTGGGCATATATCCAATAATGGGACTGCTGGATTAAACGGTAGTTCTATTTTAAGTTCTTTGAGAAATTACCAAACTGCTTTCCACAGTGGCTGAACTAATTTACATTCCCACCAGCTGTGTTTGAGCATTTCCTTTTTTCTACAACCTCACCAGCATCTGTTATTTTTTTGACTTATTAATAATAGCCATCCTGACTGGTATGAGATGGTATCTCATTGTGGTTTTAATTTGCATTTCTCTGATGGTTAGTGATGTTGAACATTTTTTCATATGCTTGTCGGCTGCATGTATGTCTTTTGAAAAATGTCTGTTCATGTCCTTTGCCCACTTTTTAATGGTGCTGTTTGTTTTTTGCTTGTTAATTTGTTTACATTCCTTATAGATTCTGGATATTAGACCTTTGCCAGATGCATATGTGCAAATAGTCCTTCACATTCTGTGAGAGATATTTCTCCCCTCTGAGAGATATTTCTTTCATTCTGTCTGTTTACTCTGTTGATAGTTTCTTTTGCTCTGTGGAAGCGCTTTAGTTTAATTAGGTTTCATTTGTTAGTTTTTGTTTTTGTTACAATTGCTTTTATTTTCTTCTTCATGAAATCTTTGCCAGTGCCTATGTCCAGGATGGTATTTCCTAGGTTATGTCCCAGGGTTTTTATAGTTTTAGGTTTTACATTCAAGTCTTTAACCCATCTTAAGTTGATTTTTATATATGGTGTAAGGAAAGAGTCCAGTTTCAATCTTCTGCATGTGGCTAGCCAGTTATCCCAGCACCATTTATTGAATAGGGAATCTTTCCCCATTGCTTATTTTTGTCGACATTGTTGAAGATGAGATGGTTGTAGGAGTGCAGCATTGTTTCTGGTCTCTCTATTCTGTTCCATTGGTCTATGTGTCTATTTTTGTACCAGTACCATGCTGTTTTGGTTACTGTAGTTTTGTAGTATAGTTTGAGGGTGGGTGATGTGATGCCTTAAGCTTTGTTCTTTTTACTTAGGATGGCCTTGAGTATTTAGGCTCTTTTTTGGTTCCATATGAATTTTAAAATAGTATTTTCTAATTCTGTGAAGAATGTCATTGGTAGTTTGATAGGAATAACATTGAATCTGTAGATTGCTTTGGGAAATGTGGCCATTTTAACAATATTGATTATTTCTATCCATGAGCATAGAATTTTTTAAAATTTGTGTCATCTGTGATTTCTTTGAGCAGTGTTTTGTAATTCTCATTGTAGAGCTCTTTCACCTCTCTGGTTAGCTGTATTCCTAGGTATTTTATTCTTTTGGTGGCTATCGTGAATGAGATTGTGTTCTTGATGTGGCTCTTAGCTTGGATGTTGTTGGTGCATAGAAGTGCAACTGATTTTTCTACATTGATTTTGTATCCTGAAACCTTGCAGAAGTTGTTTGTCAGATCTAGGAGCTTTTGAGCAGAGTCTATCAGGTTTTCTAGGTACAATTTTTTTTTTTTTGCATTCAAAATACAGTTGTAAATAGATATGGCTTAATTATTTTTACTGCTTTTTAAAACAGGAAAAAAATTCAAGCAGTACAAAAGAGAATACAAATATCTGCCTACAAGCTCTTTCTCCAAAAGTTCCCCTCTCAGGTGGAATCACTATTACCTTTAATCACTGTTATATTTTTGTGAATCCTTCCAGAGATATTTGTGCATAACAAATATTTTGTTTGTTTTACACAAAAGGATAAATGTTAAAGATGCTTCTAGAAGAATACATTGGGTGGTCCTTATTAACCTTATAAACATTTATGATACATGACCTCAATATAAGCTCCCCTACATGGTACTTGATGATAAGAAAAAACCTTTTTATTACAGATATAGTTACAAAACTTAAAATCTGCTAAAGAGAAAATAATCTAAGAATAATGGTTATTAAAATGTCCATCACTTGTACCAATGTGTTTCGAAGCATATATTTTACATTTGTTTTTCCTAAAGCGTCTCAGTGATATGCTTCCCTGGTTACCAGGTAATAGACAAAATGAGAATAAAGCTCTCTGAAGAACTGAAATGGAATTATGTGTTATTGCAGATTTTCTCCCCAGATGGCATTCATTGTCACCAGTTTCCTTAGGGCAATTCGGAAACTCAGAGGCCCTGAATATAAAAGATAATATATATTTACTGGATAGCTGGTACTTTCCTCTAAGTATGTCTTTATCTACTTACAATTATGGTATACTGTCTTCAAAAAACTGGATTTGGAAGATAAATGGTAGAGTTAATTTATTAGCAATAACATTTGTTGCATGTAAATGTATAAATTCTGGCAGGAGTGCTGTGAGAAAGAGGTATAAAGACAGTGATATTTTTAAAAAATGAGACCTTGTTCTTAAGAGCAAGTCAAAACACAAGTCTCACAACTCTACATTCAGTATTTTTTTGTTTAAAAAGGTTTTCCAACCATTACAACAAAAAGCAGGTAGGGGCCAGGTGCAGTGGCTCATACCTGTAATCCCAGTACTTTGGGAGGCTGAGGCGGCTGGATCACAAGGTCAGAAGATTGAGACCATCCTGGCTAATATGGTGAAACCCCATCTCTACTAAAAAATGCAAAAAAATTTAACTGGGCATGGTGGCGGGTGCCTGTAGTCCCAGCTACTCCAGAGGCTGAGGCAGGAGAATGGTGTGAACCTGGGAGGCAGAGCTTGCAGTGAGCCAAGATCCTGCCACTGCACTCCAGCAGCCTGGGCAACAGAGTGAGACTCCATCTCCAAAAAAAAAAAAAAAAAAAAAACAGCAGGTAGGAGTGGGGAAGTAGCCTGGAGAAATGGAAAATGCTCTGCAGTAGAAACAGACTTGAATTGTTTTCCCAACTTTCCTTCCACATGTACAACCTTGATCTCGACTAGTTTTTCAACCTCTTCAGGTGTCAGTTTTTCTTTGTCAGGCTGAGTAGTAATCTCTCATGTTCTTTCAAAATCCAACATTCTATCATCTTAGGAAGGAACTTCAAATAATTCATTCTCTCTTCATCTCAATAAAAACTGCATTTGACATTGAAATTCTTGTTCAATAATCTATTAGGTCAAGATTGTTAACTGTATTCTTCAGATCCTTCATATTCCTTGTATCTCTTCTAATTTAATGTCTGCTTGTTCTATCAGCTATTGATAGAGGTGTGTTAAAATCTCTCACTGTGATCGTGGGTTTTTCCACTTCTCTTTTCAGTTCTTCATACATATTTAAGTTAGGTTGTTAAGTTTATGCAAATGTTAAATTTTTTAATCTTCCTGGTGTATTAAAACTTTATATATGAAATGTGTCTCTTTACCTCCAGTAATGACTTTTGCATTAAAGTCTACTTAACTGACTGATTTATGGATATATTAATGTATAAGATATATCAATTTTTGGGCTCACATTTGCATGGCATTTATTTTTTCATGCTTGTACTTTCATTGTTTCTATATTCTTATGTATAAGATGTGACTTTGTAAGTAGTTTATGTTTTTGTTTATTTCTGCTTCTATAACAAAATATCTCATACTGGGCAACTTACAGAGAACAGAAATTTATTTTCTTACAATACTGGAGGCTGGAAAGTCCAAGATCAAGGCACCGGTAGATGTATTATCGGGTTAGGGCTGCTTTCGGCTTCCAAGAAAGCACATAGTGGAATCTGCAAATGGCGTGTCCTCATGTGACAGAATCAGAAAGGCAAAAGGGGCCACTTGGTTTCCTCAAGTCCTTTTATATGGATACTAATCCCATTCATAAGGGAAAGTCTACATGAGTTAATCACACTCTAAAAGCTTCACCTTCTAATAGTATTACATTGGATCTTACGTTCCACCATATGAATTTGGAGGAACACATATATTCAAAACATAACAGCTTATATTTGTGTGTTTTTGGAAGTCTGCTGTGACATTTTTTTAATTGAATGATTTAGTTCATTTACATTTATTATAATTAGAGGTCTAATTAGGTTTCTATCTTACTATGTGTTTTCTATTTGTATCATGTATACTAAGCTCTTGTTAACTTTTTTTGTGCCTCTTTTTGTTTTATTTTAAATTATTTTTACCTTTATTATATTAGTAGTTATATGTACTTTTACACCCATTTTACTGTTAAACGTAGGTATTATAACATGCGGCTTTGATTTACTGAAGTCTAATATAAATTTTGCTTTTACCACTTTTTTGACAATGAGAGGATCTTAGTATATTTTAACCCCATTAAACCTTCTTTCAACTTACCATTTTCATTGTTATGATTTTGTTTTGAACCTCTGCACTTCAATCTGGGACATTTTTTTAGCCTAAAGAATACCTTTCAGTATTTCTATTTTTAAAAGTTTGCTGGTGGTGGCTCAATTTTGTCTGTCAAAATCTTATTTCTCACTTTAATTCTTAAAGGATAGTTTGCTGACTATAGACCTCTAGATTGGTAGTCAATTTTCTCAATATCCACAAAGTTTGGACAAAAAGTAGCTGGTTTAAGTTGTAACAGGAAAGTAAAGGAAAGGTTCTTCTTACAGAAATTATTGACCGTGATGCAGAATGTCTTATAGCATATTCCACAGACTGCTAGTTCCATGGGCTTCCCTAACAAAAAAAGGACTCCATAACCTCATAATCTCATGGAAACATGCAACCTCTGTCTCACTTGCTGGAATTCACTGTGCATTTTAGACCTTGAAGAGGCTGCTGTTATAAAATCCATTTAACTTTGTTAATTCAGCATTCCCCAAAAATATTTGATTAGGAAGCTATTGTTCCGGGTAAGCACTAATAAATATTTCAAGCATCTGGTGATACAAACCATGCATTTTGGGAATGCTTCTTTAAGGGTTTAAGGACGCTATAGCTCTGGGGTGCAAATAAGAATTCCTTACTGTGTGAGGATTTTGTTTGTTTGTTTATTATTTGTTTGTTTTTAAAGTTTAAGCTATTCTTTGTCACCTGAATACTTTAAAATCTGTTGTTCTAGTTTCTGGCTATGGATAGTCTTCCATGGAATTCAGTTTCATGATTGCTGTCACAAGATAGCATGGCTAGTAAATACAATCAGTTCTGATGCAACTAGGTAAAACCCTTATAAATTCAGATTTGCACTGAGTTAAAGACATTCATAATCTGTGCAGAGAGGGGCATCTTGATAACCCTCATGTCACTATTTTTTGTAAAATAAAGAAACAGGAAATTATATTTACTCTGAGGACTTCATTAATTCAGGAAGGGCATGGGGGAGACAGTAAATCAACCTTATCTAAAAAAAATGGTGGGATTTATTTATGAAACAATATATTGCTTCCTGATTTTTGTTGTTGTTGTTGTTCAGGCACCTGTGACCCTTTCATTTAAGGCTTTCTGCAAAATGGGACATTTTCCTATCATCTTGCTCTGCTTTCCTTTCTGTCTTCAAGCCCAGCTGGCAGTAAGATCTGATACTAGAAATTACCACTAAAAACACCCCAAACTTGTCGTATCCATCAGATCCCATACAGGAAGCAGAGACTCTCAGACTAGGTGCACACGGACAGTGTTGCTGGTGACCTTGAGTGATTAGAGGATCTAAGAAATGACTTTAGGCACCTCAGCCAACAAAAGAGCTGCCTCACATGTCAAAATGTGCCAGTGTGGCAGCCACTAGCTTCCATGTGCTCTTCTTTCCTTGGGAATTTTCAAGGAACTCAGGAAGCAAGCCCTTGTTGCAATCCCCTTCTTATCTTTGATGCTGCGCGCATACAGCTCTGACATGCATTATATTATTAGTTCCTACTTTCTCAATTTTAATTAAAAACAGAAATGAATTATTTTAATCTACCATTTTTAAAAGTCGGCATTATTGCATGTGATTATCCATTGAAATAGGGTTGGCACAGAAAAATAATGATATTTAAAATATTATCTCTACTATTTTAGTTTGCTCTCCCAGCAAATCTTAATTTAGTCCAAAAATCTCTTTACACGTGATCCTAAATAAATAGGCATTTATCTAGTGGATCAGGAATCTAGATGTTAACCTTTTGAATGTTATTTGAGCTGTCTTCTGTCATCAAAAACCTTAAAATCTTTTGGCATTTACAACTGTACAGTTTTTTTTAAACCCCACATACAAATAACATAGTTTATAAGTAGAGTGGCTATCTGGCTCTGTGTTTTGCTCAGGACAGTCCTAGTTTATCCCTATTGTCCTGTGCCAATCATGAATAGTAACCTCTTTCACTTTCAGAAGGGTCTTGCTATGGAGAATAAGATATATGGTTACCCTATTTAAAATAACAATTTAATCCAATTGTAGGAATTATTAGGAAACAAAGAATCAGTCATTTTGGTACTTAAGGAAAATAGAAGTTTTTGATTCATCCATAAACACTTTCAACTAAGTTCATGGTTCTGATTGCACATCAGAATCACATTTATGCCACTTGTAGACCAACTGCATACAAATCTCTGGGGTGGAGCACAGGCATCAGTTTTTTTTAAAGCTTCAAGATAATTCCAATATGCAGTTAAAATTAAGAACCACTGGGTTATATAGCTTGTACATTTAAACTGGCTTTTGGGGGGATTATTCAAAGATGTTTTAAATAAAGTTTTTTTAGACAGCATGCCTATCTGATTTTCTAATTTATTAAATTAGAAACTTGTTAAGTATGTACAATAGACCAAATCAATAAATGCTTTTGAAGCAACTACTGTAAGTAATTGATCAAATGCCTTAGTGGCCAATTCAATCACAAAGATCATTCTAAAAATTCAGCTATTTTTGTTTTCCTGGTTTTTTGCTAACTTTCTGCTAATAGCTAAATAAACATTTAGTGGTGAATGTGTATGTTGGAACTCTGCTTATAAATGGTTGATGCAGTTTCTTAGTTAATATAGATAAAAGGCAATTCTAGAGATGAATATTGTCTTGATAATTGTTAAAGTAACTTACAGGAAATTCAGGGATATCTGGTGGTTCAAAAGATTCTGTAGAGAAATAAACAGTGATGCATCGAAGTCTTAGTCCATTTGGTGATGCTATAATAAAGAACCTTAGACTGGGTAATTTATAAAGAACAGAAATTTATTGCTTAAAGTACTGGAGACTGAGAAGTCCAAAATAAAGGCATTAGCACATTCTGTGTCTGGCAAGGGCTTGCTCCCTGCTTTAAAATGGCACCTTCTTGCTTCATTCTCATGTAGCAAAAGGCGCAAAGGTGGAGCCCTCATGACCTGATACCCACAAAAGACTCCAACTTTTAATACTATCACATTGGGTATTAGATTCTGACATATGAATTTGGGGAAGACACCAACATTTAGAGTGTAATACTGAACATTCATCATAGTGTAAGATTTGTTAGCCCATAGGAATGGGAGCTACAGATTTACAAAGGGTTTAGGGATGTCTTACTGTGGGGGACAAACAATAGCATGAAGACTTTTATCTAGATATTTCCTTAAAGGTACCAAGAAAAGATAGCTCCCCAGGATGGACCTTGCAGTGAGTTGGGACAGAAGAAATTCTGCGCTTCTAGTTGCCATACAAACTTGTTACATTCTTCAGAAGAAAGGAAGAGTCTTCAATATTAAGTTTTTACTGTTTAAAATAACTCTTTACTATTTAAAAATGATTTTATTAAGCTTATGATTAATTCACAGCCCCTGTAAGTCACTACTTTTATTCTGTATGTGTTTAACATATTACTGCTTCATTTTTATTTTGATTTAAAGACTGTCATCTTCTCTTTACTCTACTCAATTATTATACTTTGAAGAAACTGACACATTACACAAAGTTCTCCATAAAGAAGTCAAGGTCAGTTTGTTCTACAATTTTTTAGAGTAGATGATGTTCTATAATAAAATTTCCTCTGAGATCTTAAGGTGAAAGTGTTGAGCTGTATTAAGATTACATGACTTCAAAAATACAGAGTAAGCATTTGAAAGATCTCAAAACTCAAGATAATGTACCATATGTTAGAAGGAATTTATCTCAATTCGAATATGCTTTTAAAAATATAGAAATTAATTTATTTGAAGAATTTATTTTAGCAAAAGATGCTTTTGGAGGATCAGTTTTACCCAAAGCATATACGAATAAGCTGATTTTAGCCTATTTCACTTGTGACCTGATATTCATATAATCAAATACATAGGCCTAAGGATGACTTACTGGGCCCTGAGATTTTGAAAATGAATGTGTTGAAAAATAAAAAATACTCTAGGACAATTGTTCTCAAAGTGTGGTTGCCGGACCAGCAGCATTGGGATTACCTGGGAACTTATTACAAATGCAAATCCTTGATCCTCGACCAAGACCTCCTCAAGTCATATCTCTGGTATTGTGCCTAGCAATCTGGTTTAATGAGCCTCTAGGTGATTCTGATGCATCCTAAAGTTTGAGATTTCTAGGGATTGAACTGTGAGGTTAGTGAGATAAGGAGGAAATTATTTGGTAAAGCTAGATGATGTGGAATCTTGACTAGTTTTACTGTATCTCTTTAAGAATTCATTTGTAGAATGCATTTTAAAGACCGTATGTGCCCATGGATGGTTATAATTGCTTATTGTTATAGAACAATGGGATAATTTTTATGAGCAAATTTACATGTAACTTATGTGCATCTGCTTCATCTTGCTTAATTTCTTTCTCATTTCTCTCAATGAATAAATGTAGTTTACATTTTAACAATAAATATCTAGCCAACAGCTGATCCTTTGAATATCTCTTTTGCTTCTATTTAAGTTATATGGATATTTATAAGTTTTTTTAATTGAATAGCTCATTTCTTAGATAAACCCTCACTACACAGAGCAGTAGTTTTATGTGATTTACTTCTAATATCAGTTTTTCCTAGATACATAATAAATATACATAAATATACATGTATATTTTATGTAAATATACATTAAAAATATACAGTGTCTAGCACATAGAAAGCATATCACCCAACAAAACAGACAAAGCTCTTGCCCCATGGCCTTACTTTCTAGCAAATATCACATAATGTAAATCAAATTTAAAAGTTAAAGTCATAAGAAATACTTAAACTGATGACCTTTATTTTATTGTGATAGACCCTCTTAGTACAAATAGTTTCCATGTATCATCTGGGATTATTTATCTCTTAGTTATAAAGGTGACATTGTCAATAATCTATCTTTAAGGATCTGTCTGAATCTCTCATCTGAGTTCCTATCTGTACTCTTTGGCCCCATGTATCCCGTAACTGTCCTCTGCTTCTGTGATCAGTATTTTTAACTATAAGTTCAGCAATGATAGATTCAAATAATTTACAATAGATTCAAAAGGATTCAAATAATTTAAATAGAAATGCCATCTGAGTCCAGCCATTTTTGGCTAGGGCTTTTTTGTGATTCATGTGTTAGGACCAGGGAGAAGAAATGCTTGATAAATATGTAGATGCTTAGGGGGATGAAGAGAAGATCTACAGCACTTAATAACTTCATCTTCTCAAGGATGGGCTCTTTGTCCATATAGAAATTGTGATTTTTTTGTGGCCTTTAAAATTCCTGCTTTCACATTGTGAAAGTGATAACGTGATTTTGTTTTCAAAGAATACTTACTGCCTGTCCTGGAGTTTCATATGATTGTTTGTCTGCATATGGTGGATCTAGTGAGGACCTGTGGTCTGTCTGAGTCCCCGAGGCCCCATCCCACCTGTGTCTTTTCAAGCACCCCCTTGAATATTTCAAAGGAAATCCACCATTAATTGCAGGATATGGAGAAATTCTTCCATTATTACTGTATTTGAAATTATTGTTTTACTCAATTCCAAATACTTTGGTTACATTCTCCCTCCCCCATAATCCTAGCATTATGAATATTTCTTATGCACACTACTTTTGATCAGTATATTCGTGGTATATAATTGTCTTCAGGGAAGTTGAACAGAGACCCTTGTGGGTAAAGACTATACAGAGATACCCATGTGAGGACTGTACAGTATTTTTGTACAGAGACTGTATGGAGATGATCTGTACAATAGTGAGTACTGGGTGAAGAGCCTTTTTGACAAAGGTAGCACCTGAGCCAGCCTGGATGGAGGATAGTGGCTGGGAAAAAATTTCCTTAACTGGAATGTTCCAAAGTAAAGAGAATTGTTTTTCAGCAATATAGTCCACAAGAAAGGGAAAACTGGATTAATTTGTCCAGGTTGAGCCCTTTGAGAGCCTTAAGTCCTTGGGACAAGCAGGAAGCTAGTGCTAAACAGTGCTTCAAACCAGGTGGGCAGGAGAGTCTCCTTCCACAGGTTTTTCCTTAGATGACCCAACAAAGTGAACTGTAAGAACCACAGGAGTTAAGCACTCAAATCATTTTGTATTTTACTTAAACTCTCCTATATTGTCATTTGGGTGTTGGATTTGTATAAGCATCACCTGACTAATGAGGATTTTGAGATTTCACCAATGGAAATTCCTTTCAGGAGCAGAGTACCTAAACCAGTAGATTTGGCTTTTTCCCATGCCAGCTGGATTCCAAGGTAGGGAGCTACTCTTGGGCAGACCCATTTCCCACTCCTGTTCCCGGGTCCTTGTGTGACCTTAGATAAGAAGGTGGGTAAGGATGGGTGGTGAGGACAACATAGAGTTAATAATTCATGGACACCTAGTGTCTACATTCGGGAATGGATGGGAGAATGGATGCCTTCTTCAGCTCCCTCAGTTCCTTGGGATGACAGGTGGTTGACTGTTAGGCCCTTTGCTGGCAACTTCTGTCTAATCATATGTACTTTCTACTCCATCCTTCTGCTGACATTTTTACCTGCCTGCAGAAACCACAATTAAGGAGTTTATAATATTTTGTAGTTATAAGAGGATGAGATTCTTACAACTTGCCTATTGTTTAATTTTTCAGAAATCCAACCTTTGGCCACCTTCTTTGTAACATACATATAAACCTATAGGATGGCCTATATAATAGTATGCATATGTTTAAACATCACACAAGATAGCTTCAAGGGGGACTGAGTTTCATTTTATATTGATACAGTCTGTAAGAGAACTATTTTACAATTACTTAATAGGAAAAAATCTGTAAATAAGGAAATAATTTTAAGTTCTGAAATGTAAACAATAAAGTTTATGTGAGTTGTATGCAGTTGTAATAGGATTCTAAGTATTGCAGAGTTGTAGGATACGTTTAGAGCTAGAAGTAAACTCAGAGCTCAAAGCCAATCATCTCATTTTTCATAATATAAATTTTGGTTGTGATTAATATCTTTCTAAATACTGGTAAGAAAACAAACCCAAAATGAACATATGGCTCATAAGTTCAATTGTATAACTATTCTGAAATATTCACCTGTTAGAGTAAACTGAAAACTGAGTAGTATTTGTAATGTTAGCTATTTTAAACTATGCCCTTTAATCCTTCCTGAACAAAGTTTTTGTTTGTTTGTTTGTTTGTGTTTTAGGTGGGATCTTTCTCTCTGTATTCATGCTGGAGTGCAGTAGCCTGGTCATAACTCACTGTATCCTTGAACTCCTGGGTTCAAGTGATCCTCCCACCTCCATCTCCCGAGTAACTGGGACTACAGGGGTGCAACACCTTGCCTGGCTACGTTTATTATTAGTTAAATTTTTTTTGGTAGACACAGAGTCTTACTGTGTTGCCCCATGCTGGTCTTGAACTCTTGGCCTCAAGCAATCCTCATGTCTTGGCCTCCAAAAATGCTGGGATTACAGGTGTGAGCCATTGCACCTAGTCCATACTAAATTTTATTATCTCAGTTTTACAGTCTAATCTCTGAGCCATACTCATTTACATATGTTTGGAAGCAACTTACTCTGGTTTACAAGGTACACAACTAGAAATATAGGCAATCCCTACACGTAAAAAGGTCATAATCCAAAACTATTTGAATTCAGAAAGCAATTCCTTATAGGAATAATGTTAGAAGTGTCGGTTAAATTCCCAGTTTATCCTCCAAAATTCCAGATTTTTCACTTGTGATCTAGTTGCAGTTCTCATTTATGGCAGAATTAGAAAGCAACCGGTTGCCACCCAAATACTTAGTGAGAGATTATTTGTTTTACATTTTGGTGCCTGAGTAAATTTGGGGATGATGAGGCAGTAGAGGGCAATGTCTGCTGAAATTTCTGTTAGAATTTCTTTGTGTCTTTTATCTCATAGCTTTTCCTTTCTTTGATGTAAATGTGTAATTGGTATACTTTTCTTATGCTTATTTGCTATAATTAGGCAGTTGTGTTTATTTTTCTCACAAATTGAACAGAAAATGTAGGAAGAGAAAGATAAATTTATATGAGATAAAAGGGCAAGAATTAGAAAAGAATTAGGAAAGGAAATGTAAAAAGGTTGCTGCCTGAGATAATTTGAAGGGGAGAAGTGTTTAGAGGAGAGTGGATTATTTCTCTTTGAAGAAGAGTTAAGGAAGTGATGAGGGGAGAGACATGGTCTTTAACAGATATGTAAACTAACCACCAGGTGGTGCCATCATCTAAGGACAGCTTAGTTGCTTTTCAGGATGTGCTGAAAGCTTGCTGTGGGTGCAAAAGTTACACAGAGTGGAAAGAGTGAGGTAGGGACCTTACAGCTTCCTGTTCATATGTAAGTTGTGAAAACCCTGTAATAAGAAGCCTAGTCAGTGTTTATTAAATTAGTGAGTGATGACTTATCAGCAAGTATTTATATTTTATCAAATTCGATTAAAAATATTTTTAAAACTTCTTTAAATTTTTTTCTTCTCTTTAAAAGAGGCTTCACTGTTTTAGTTATCAATATATAAGTAAAATTAAACATTTGTAGTCTAACTCTCTGTAATTGTTTTAATAGAATTATTATTTTTATGTGACTTTCTGCGCGGCTTTTAAAAAGTAGTCTCATATCTAGAGAATCCTTTCGTGAAAGTTTGGGACACCATGCAAAAGGTACAGTCAAAAAGAACAGAAAAGAAAACTGGGGAAAGATTAGTGATCACAAGGTGAAGGGAACACAAATTTTGAGACTCAATCAGATGGAAACACCAGTTTCTTTAGGGATGAAATAGATATAGTTAAAAATGTGATTGTTGGTGGTACCATTGGCACTTAAAACTACTGAGACTTGGGAAAACCATGAGATGTTTACAAACTAATATGAGGCAAATAGGGATTTTCCTAAAGTGAAACAGAAGACTGGATAGATCTTGACTATCCATTCTGTCCTATTTTAAATGGAAAAATAAAAGTACTTCTTTGGTAATCTCTAAAAGTTTTTGTCAGAATATTTAGAATGTGTATGCCTATTTTTACTGTAATTGGTGTGAGACCATATGAAAATAAGATATAGAGATAAAATAATTTATTTTTGTTAGTGATTTTGTGATGTGGAGTTTAAATTTGGGGAATGTTAATTTTCTGGCATTAATCTAACACTGAATCTGTTTTTCAAGTCAATAGGTAAATAGCAATTGTACTTAGAAAATGATAACAAAGAACTTTCAACAAAGGAAATAAAAGGCTTTGTCAGCATGAAGAACTAAGTTTGTAGCTACTTGACCAGACAAAGGATGAACCCTCATTTAGGTTTCTATTGATTGCAGAGTAGACCATCAATAAAAGAAGCTTTTCCAAGGAAGATAATATAACAGCAGGAAAAACATAATTTTGTGCCTCTAACCTCAAACTCCATCCACGTTAGTGGCAGTACTTTAAAAAAAACCCATGAGTATTCCCACTGCTTTCCAACTAGTGTGTTTCTTAAGAGTATTGTGAGGAAGAAAAATGCCACTGGGAAATGAGAAAGCTATGTGTTGTCCAAACCTGAACTTTCTGCTAGATCTCATGCCCATATTTGCTTTTGCCTACTGGGTGTCTTCACTTGGAATTTGCACATGCATCTTTGAATTGTTATGTCTGAGACATTTCTTATCACTAAGGATTTTTCCAGTGGATATTCTGATTATAATGATTTATTTTTTGGTTTCTTGTTTGGATTGTGCTCTGTACACTTCCTCCTTCTTCTTTACACTATTACCTACTCCATCCCCACCTCACCCCAGCCCACCCTTGGGTTACCATGTCTGGGATCCTGTGCTATCCTCTATTTTTGCCATTACAGCTCTTACCACACCATTTGCTTGTTAATATCGTCCACTGGAATGTAAGCTGTCTAATAGGGGGCCAAATTTACTTTATCAATCGCTGCATCAGCAACTACCCATGCCTGGCATATGTTAAATCAATAACATTTGTTGAATAAAACAGAACAAAAACTTCATATTTTTGGCAAAGAATTGGCATAAACAGCACAGCAGATACAAAAGGCGGACGGGATTAATCTTGCTGCACTACCAGCCCCTCACTGCCAGTGGAGGAGAATGAGGGTGGGTTGGGTGGAGGCAGATGAAGAGTGAGAGGTGGGAGGTGATGGTGGTAGTGGAGACAAATGACACAGAAAATCAGCTTCTTCCTGGTGAGCAATGGAGCTTTCCCCGACAACCTCCCCCAACCCCTTTCTCTTCCTATTCTCTCTAGTTACTAATTATCACCAGCTGGAGCCACTTAATCCTAACAGTTTACATGTTACTAAAGCATCTGTGAGAATGCAGTGCAGGCTTCAGCTAGCACCAAAACAATTTTTTTTTCTGATTTTGCTTGCTATACCTTTACCTCTTAGAATTTATTAATCTGAGGGATGGAAAAAATGACACAAATTACATTATTTATTAGAGATATGAGTCTGTCTCCTTGTGGCACATTCCCAAAACTGGTCTCATCTGGGCTTATCCTGAATTGCATTTAATGCAGTATCACTATTTAATTTATGGATTTAAATTCCAAAAAGTTAAGGACAAAAATAAATGTATATATGCATCAAGATGCCTGTCTATCTATTCTCCTGAAAGAAACCAAAAAGGGGTTTATGAGGACCAAATTCATGTGAAAAAGCCATTTCGTGAATTAGGTAGACAGTGTTCAACTTGTAGATTTTGACATTTGGATATTTAAGACTTTGGAAGACACTGGAAATTAGTTGATTTGCCCATCATCTTTGAACGCATAGAACTACTTTGGTGCCTACTCAGCCCTTCCTCTCCCTGAAGTGCCTCCCCCACATCCTTTGCCTGGGTACATTCTATGTGAACTGTGAGACTTATCTCAGCAATCACTTGAGCAGTCTATCCCTGCTGTCTACAGACATTTCTTTAGCACTGTGTCCACCGCTGTTCCTCCACACTCCCATGCTCTGTTTTCATGGCACCATATGTCTCTTCAACCAGTTCTCCTCAGAAACTCTGGAATCTTTCGGAAAACAGCCTGAGAATTTCTCTCTGCTGGATGAGTCAGGCAGTGCTGACCCTTCTCACAAAATTTATCATCAGTGCCCAAAGAGAGTAGAGCTTGATTCGCTTCCTTCTGCTCTATGCATTCTAGTTCCCTTTTAAATATTGTGCTAGCCCCAGCCTCAGCAACAGCCCTCTTTAGTATTAAGAGAGTGCCTATTGGCCAGGTATGGTGGCTCATGCCTGTAATCCCAGCACTTTGGGAGGCCAAGGGGGGACTTGAGGCCAGGAGTTTGAGACCAGCCTGGCCAACATGGCAGAACCACATCTCTACCAAAAATGCAACAAAACTAGCTGGGCGTAGTGGCACACAACTATAATCTCAGCTGCTCAGGAGGCTGAGGCACAAGAATCATTTGAACCCAGGAGGCGGAGGTTGCAGTGAGCTGAGATCCCACCACTGCACTCCGGCCTGGGTGACAGAGCTAGATTCTGTCTCAAAAAACAAAAAAGATGGTATCTGTTGAGCACAGCATGTCTCAATGAGTGGGCTCCTGGACTTTCCTTCTGAGAGAAAACTAAACAAGCTGTTACGACCTGAATGTTTGTGTCCCACCAAATTCGTATGTTGAAGTCCTACCCTCCGATGTGATGGTATTTGGAGGTAGGGCCTTTAGGAGGTGATTGGGTTTGGATGAGGGTAAACCCTCAAGATGGAATTAATGTTCTTATAAGAAGAGGAGCAGATCAGAACACATAGAATTACTTTGCAAAGTAGTTCTTTGCCAGGTGAGGACATGGAGAGAGGTGGTCATCTGAAAGCCAGGAAGAGGGCCCTCACCAGGAACCAAATTGGTTGACACCTTGATCTTAGACTGTACAGCCTTCAGATCTGTGAAAACTAAATATCTATTGTTTAAGCCACCCAGTCTATGACATATTGTTGTAGCAGCCTGTGCTAGGACACAAGCCAAAGCTCACTTTTATACAGCATTGGAGCACTGCCTCCAGGGTCAGCTGGCCCAGGTTGGAATGCCAGTTCCTCTCTGTACAACTGTGAGACTTAGGGGAAGTTTCCTAACTTGTATGTGTCTCAGTTTCCCATCTGTAAAATGGGATTGATAATTATATCTATCTATACAGTTGTTAATGAGGAATAAATGAATGAATCCATATAAAGCACTCAAAACTATACAGGGCACAGTAAGAGCTCAACACGTGTTAACCTCATTATAGTTCAACCTACAGCTGAACTTGGAGCAGCACTGATTCTGATGAATGTGACCATCATCACTCGCTCCTGGCCTTCTTTCAACTCTGTTGACATTCCTGCATCCTGGGATATACAACACATACTCAACTGTAAACTCTGCGAGCCTGTTGCATTGTGGAGGATGCAGCCAAGCAGCACATCTCCTGGGATAGATCCCTTTTCCTCCCACATCTCTCTGAACACTTCTTTCCTTAGTAGCCTCACACAGGCCCACAATTTAAAAATTCTTATTTCTCCCCAAATGCTAGAAAAGTGGTTGAAAGCACATGTGTCCCAGCTACTGTTCTAAAGTTCACATCTAATCATGCCACTTACCCTGCTTGAAAACGCCTTTGATACTTTCTCATCTCCCGTGGGATAAAATGTAAACTTCTTAGAATGACGTTCATGTATCTTTCCTTATTTTGTATTCCCACCATCTCATTGCATTCCTTCCCATTGCCCTTCATTCTTATACTCGCACACCTCTTACTTTGTTATCTCCATGTCTTCTGCACCCTCTCTCCTCTACTAAGAAAGTTCTTTTGTTTGCCTGGTAATCTCTTAGTGTCCTTGAAGATTCAGCTCAAAGGTCAGCTTTTGGCCGAGTGCAGTGGCTCATGCCTGTAATCCCAACACTTTGGGAAGCTGAGGTGGGTGGATCACTTGAGGTCAGGAGTTCGAGACCAGCCTGGCCAACATGGTGAAACTCCATCTCTACTAAAATACAAAAATTAGCCGGGCATGGTGGTGGGTGCCTGTAATCTCAGTTACTTGGGAGGCTGAGGCAGGAGAATCACTTGAACCCGGGAGGTAGAGGTTGCAGTGAGCCGAAATTGTGCCACTGCACTCCAGCCTGGGTGACAGGGCGATACTCCATATCAAAAAAAAAAAAAAAAGTCCCCTTTTATGCTTTCCTTGACATTTTTAGCTGTTCACTTCTCTAATACAATTTTTACACCTACTTCTTCCTGGTTAGGGATCTCCAGTAAGAGAGAACTCCATTTAAAAGTTGACTGCAGTGTCCTCTGTGTGGGAGGAGATAGCATATCACCTTGGAAAGATTATTTTTTTCTGTGAAAAATTATTCAAGAGGCTCTTTTTCATTATATTTTGGGGGTTGAACTTGTTTGTAGCTGCTGCGAAGAATGGTTTTGAATCTTTTCCTAGAGAGAAGTATGTATACCTTTCTTTCTCTCCTATACATTACAGTGTGGCTATATTATTAAATTAACTATATTTTGGTCAATCAGTAAATGGTTTTTAGGAATGAGTGAAATGATTTCTCTCTGTGTTAAATTGGTAAAATTCTGTGTGAAAAGCAGTGTTGTATGAAGGCTTTTTCCTAAGTACAAAGCTATAATATTAGCTTGTTATTGTGTTGTGCAGTTCCCTCCTATAATTGTGGGTGTGGAGTTTGCATTTTACTGTTTGTGTTTTATTTACTCTATTTACTGTGGAGATGTTCTTGGCCACACATTTCTAAATCCCTTAGGTTTCCCACTTTATGGCTTTTTGACAACCAACTTGGGGTTTATAAGATATGATATATAATTTATAATGAAGTCGAACGTGTGTTCATCTCTATTTTTCATTTCAATTATAGTTATCAAGAATTACAAAAGTGTACATTGATAAAGTACTATACAATCAGCAAAGATTTTTATAACAAGATATGGAACTTCAAACAGGAGTTGTACGACACAGTGTAATACATGGTGGCATGGTTTTTTGAAATGTGAAAGCCAGATCTTTTATATGCTGTACTTTTCTAGACTACCCCTGGGTCCTCCCAAAAAAAGAAGGGCTGGGGAGGTGAAAAGTAAACATTTTAAGTTCTGAAAATAATTATAGTAAAAAATGGAGACTACCTAGATAAGATATCTAAGATAAAAAAGCAAAAGGATAAATGTATTTTAGGGGGAGGCTCTAATTCCCGTTTCACCATTTGGCTTAATGTCACGGGTGACAATGTCTACCCTATTGTGAGGCTAGATGTGAAAGAATGTTTTCTTTGACAAAAGTGTTCAAAATTAAGTTATTGGAATTGGGGGAGTCTCATTGAAATGCATTTGTGAATTTTATCACAGAAGGAAATTTGGTCATCTTCTCATTCAGCTTTTGGGAAGATCTGGTAAGGAGGAAGGACCTGAACTGATCCACATACTGAAGAATTTGCCATAGACAGAAGGAAGAAAGGAAAACATCTTGAGTAGGGAGATAAAGGAAGGGTATAATATATGGACAAACTGTGGAGGTAAATATTCATCATTCAGGCTTGGAGGATGGCAGGTAGACCAGTTTGATTGGCCTAGATATGTTTGGAATTTGACTGTTTACCTGTAAGAGTGGTGGGAGAAGTTGAGACCAGATTGTGAAGTAACCAGAATAGTACCAATATAAAATGTTTATATCTTACTCTGTAGAAAGGAGGGAGGTATTGTTCTTGGAGGGAAGAGATGGTGTCTTATGATTTTTTCCCCTCTGCTGTTTTTAACACAGTACCTGGTACCCTGAAGGCATTCAATAATACCCGAATTGAAGGAATGAGTAAAGAGGAGTAGCTTCTGTGACTCAGAAGTTTCTATCTCCAATGTAGATCTCTTCTTTGGAGTACAGAGTCATGTATTCAGCTGTCCTCTTGACACCTTCACTTGGCTGACCCAAAGGCAATTCACAGTTGATGTGTTCCTCACAGATTTCCAACCAAGACCTGATCTTCTTTAGTCTCTCCTATTCCAGTGAATGATCCTACTACCCATCTAGTTATATAAATAAGAAATTCCAGAGTCAGTCTTAATACATCCTCTTAGCCACCATATCCAATATGCCACCAAGTAGTACTGATGTCACCTTCTAAATATGTCTCAAATCAACCCATTTCTCCCGATCTTCACTGCTCAGTGCTGCAAGCAATCCACCCCAGGATCACTGCACTCATTTCTAACTGGTCTCTTTGCAAGCACTTTGATTTTCCTTCAGAATAATCTCTATGCAGCAACCAAAGAGATTTTTTTCTATTGGCAAATATGATTATGTTCCTCCGAACTTAAGAGTGTAAGTAACTTCTTATTCCTAGGGTGAGACCAAATCTTTGACACAGCCTGCTGGTCCTTTACACCATAACCCCGCTTCCTTCCTAGGCTTGTTTAGCTTTCCCTTTAACTGCTGCTCTTTCTTTGGGTTTCCACTCGGTCCCCATTTCTTCAGGCAAGTCTTTCTCACCCCCGTGACTAGATTAGTTCTTCCTTTGTACGGAGCACCATGCGCCTTGGTTTCATAGCTCCTATTACAGCTGAAACTGTTCATTAATTGTTTTGTTTGGTTATTAACATTTGTTTTCTTCACAGATTGAGTTCTATGAAGGTAGGGTCTGTTCAGCATTAAATTTCCAGTAGTTAGCACACCAACTGGTGGACATTCAATGAATTGAATTACTAATTACATGATTATGTATCTATATAAATTTATATATACACACATAATCTAGTGGTGGCATGGAAACTGAACAGGTATGTGAGGAATTGGAGACTATTAGAACATTCCCACCATCAGCCAGGCACAGTGGTTCGTGCCTGTAATTCCGGTGCTTTGGGAGGCTGAGGCGGGAGTATCACTTGAGTCCAGGATTTGGAGACCAGCCTGGACAACCTAGCATGACCCCATCTCTACAAAAAATATAAAATAAGCTGGGCTTAGTGGCACATGCCTGGAGTCCCAGCTACTCGGGAGGCTGAAGTGGGAGGATCACTTGAGCCCAGGAGGTAGAGGCTGCAGTGAGCTATGATTGTGCCACTGCACTCCAGCCACAGTGTCAGAGTGAGACCCTGTCTCTTAAAAAAAAAAAAAGAAAGAAAGAAAAGAAAAAGTATTCCTACGTGGTATGACAAGAGTTTGAGCTGCATCTGTGGCAAAAGCAAGTGAAATCTTGGATGTGGGAGCTATTGTGAAGAAAGTGTTGAATAGAGAGGCAAGAACAACAGAGTGAGCTCAATTTTCTGTAAACAGTGGTAATTTCTGGACATCTGCAAGAGAATTAGCGTGATATAGATGATGGCTACCCTTCTTCTCTCTCTCTCCTTCTCTCTGTTTCATGTGCACGCACGCATGCATACACACACACACACAAACACATTCAGAGAAGCCTCCAATTTGTGTGTGTTCAGGTGGGACTGAGAAGACTGACATGGAAGCAGGCACTTCTACACTGTATTTATATTAAGACTGCCCTTTGATTTGCAGCTGTGGCATCTATTTGCAGAGTTTGGCTAATTTTTCATTTTAGATTCATGTTCTCCCTGTTGTTTTAGCTCAGAAATAAACAGCATGCTCAGAGCTATCAGTGAGGAAAGGGGCTGAAAAATCTCAAGTTTGGCGCTATTAAGCTAGTCTGTGATTTGTCAGAGCATAGTCAGGGTCCATCCTCATGGATTTACTACTGCCGGATATCAAGTTCATAAAATGCAAAGTACCCTTGGATTGCTGTGTGTTACAGAGGCCACAATCTAATTCTTAGGAAGAACACAAGGGATATGCTAAACAGATTTTTTTCTAACTTTTAAAAACAATAAAACCAAAACATTATACCAATCTTCTGTGTTTTACTTTGCATATTTTCTTCTAGTCTTTGTACATTTACATATGTGTCTCACAGTTACCTTTTCCATTTTATTTACTATTTTTCACTTCACATACAAAATATTTTCTCATGTTTCTGTACATTCTTCCTAAATATCCTTTTTCGTGAATCCATATTTTAACAGATTTAGTTATCTTGATTTATTTTATCATTCTTCTACACTGACTGTTTTAGATTTATTCCCCAATTTTTACTGTTAGATGATGGTGTAGTACATATGGCTTTTTCCTCTGCTAATTTATTTACCCAAGTTAAATTTCCCAATGTGGGAATTCTAAGTTAAATAGTACAGACCTCTTGAACTCTTTTTTAAATGTATTATAATACATTTTTTTAATTGACACATAATAATTGTACATGTTTATGGGGTACAAAGTGATGTTTTGATAATATAATGTATAATGGTACATCAGGGTAATTAGCATTTTCATCGTCTCAAACACTTATCATTCCTTTGTGTTGGGAACATCCAGCACCCTCCTTCTACCTATTGGAAACTATATAATATGTTATTGTTAACCGTAGTTCATCCTACAGTGGCATAGAGCACTAGAACCTATTCCTCCTATCTAGCTTTGAACTCTTGATACATATTGTTAAATTGCTTTCCAAAGCAATTTAACAAACCATTATGTTTCTATAATGTCAAACCATTATGACAATTACATACCAAAAGTATATGAAAGCAAACAAATATATTTGCACAATGTCATATACAATGTCCTTTTTTAGGCCATGTACAGCAAGTGGCATCTTTGGGAGAGAAAGACATGACATTATAAAGTTAAATTCAGGATTATGCTGTGGTTGGAAAAATATAGAAACACAAATGGGAGAAAAGTCTTTGAAGGATGTAAAATTACAGATCAAGAAATGCAAGAAGCTCAGGAGATACTTAAAGATATTAAAGAGATATTAAAAATGGAAAACTAGTTGAGGTTGAGTGCGAGAGCTGCAAGAGAAGAAAGAAGTCTTTTAGGATGAGCTTTGTATTCATTTTCTGGCGCTGCTGTAACAAAGTACTATAAACTTGTGTGGATTAAGCAACAGAAATGTATTGTCTCACAGTTCTGAAGGCTAGATGTTAGAAACCAAGGTATTGGCAAGGTTGGCTCTTTCTGAGGGCTGTGAGGGTGAATCTGTGCCAAGCTGCTGTCCTAGTTTTTGGTAGCCTCCAGCATTCCTTGGCTTGTAGGTGATGTTCTCTCTGTGTCTTCCTTCAATTGCCTTTCCTCTATGCATCTCGGTCTCTGTGTCCAAATTCTCCCCTTTCATAAGGACACAGTCATATTGGATTAGGGCCCACTGTAATGGCCTCATTTCAACTTGGTCAACTGCAAAGACCCTATTTCCAAATAAGGCCACATCCTCAGGTACTGGGGGATGTGTGAATTCCAATATCCTTCTGGGAGACTCAATTCAATTCGTAACAAGACTCAGATGCAAATTTATGAGCAGACAAGATGGATTAAGTGCAGTACAGTGAGGAGAGAATATGCTTTGAAGTCAGGCAGTGCTAGGGTTGAGTCCCAATTGAGCTATTTATTGCTTCTGTGATCTTGAGTATGTTATTTAATGTCTCTGAGTCTCTAGTTTTTTAAAAATAGAGACACACAAGAGGTCAAGGATTAGGCACCATTTTCTGCACTGACTCAAGGTTAAGGAAGAATTCAGTCTGGGAGGTGGCAGATTGCTGTCTAGTTTGACTGATAGCCTTTCTCCAGTAGGATGGATCACACTCCAAGTAGGAGGTAGTGAGGAGGAAACTCAGGATTTGTTCAGAATCCTGAATAATCTTTTGCTGAATGGATTTGAATAAGAGAAAAGGTGAGAAAGAGATATTATTTCTATGTACACTATTTGGTATTCTGGTTTTAATCTGCAGGCACAAAGAATGCTCAATATATTCTCAGGTAATAATGGGAGAGGATATAATGTTTATTTGGCAGGTGAAGAAGGCACAACTTTGGTGTTTTTTAGATGAAGATATTAGAGTAATGTATGAACTTCCATTGGCATACCCAGATAGGAATAGGTCTTTGTTCAGGAAAAAAAGTGGAACTACTTATCTGCTCTGTGAAACAGCTTCAAAGTCACCCATTTGTCATTTGAATCCACCTGGTTCAGATATGTATCTTTTACAAATGATTTAACTTGGGAATTTTTAAAAAGATGCTAGAGATCATTGAGAATGGCCGAAACAATGTTATGAAACAAACTGTGTAAGGTTTACTGAAGTTATAATAAACAACAAGCTACTCCTAGGATTCTAAATGTCTGTTTCTAGGCTGGTCTCACTGGGAGATTAGTGAAAGCTTTAGATTGGTTTAAATAAAGAAATAGCTTTCTCTGGTCCAGGGTGCATTTCCTTTTGTTGTAGTCATAGGTGCAGCTGTGCATTGTCTAGTTGTAGTTGTGGCTGTAGTCAATGCTGGTTCACATTCTGTATATCTTCTGTACTAGTTTTGTCATGGACTTGAATCAGAGTCTAAATATTCCTGGCATAGAATTCTCAGCCTCAGCAGTTGCTCCCAGTTAGAACTTCAGGAACAAAATTTTGGCATGTGGAGTGAAACTCTTGGAACTTGTGCTATTTTCCATATATTTTTTTCCAGAGGGATTGAGAAGTCATCTCTAGTTTGATAAAGACAATATTCAGTCAGAGCTTAGATAAGACAGGCCATCTTCTGAAGTTAGCACCATGGGAGACACTGGAAATTTTTTACTTTGTGTTGACTATTTTAAGATACGTGTGAGTTTTGTCACTATCATGGTGTTCCAGGGACCTGAAGATCCACTATGGATTTTAGTTATGCTCAGGAGGCTTGAGCTTGGCCTCCTGGTGATTGACCAATGGCTAAGTCCTCATCTGAATTATGGGCCCACAAGAAGGCCTAACAATCTCAGCAATACCAGTAGGTCATTTGCACTTAATGCTCTAGTGGTCAAAACACTGTATTAAGCACTTAGGAACCCTGGGCTCTTATAGCAAAAGATGTAGGCAAGGAAGCGGACCGTGTTTTTTTCTCTCCCACCCTGGGTTTCAGGGGAAGATACCCTTAAAGTCTTCATTCTTTTGTAGGATGTATGCAGTTGGCATCAGAAGCTGGAAGATAGGATCTTCCTGGGTCACAGCTCCTGTTCAGAAAGTCTGAGGAAAAGGGTTGAATCTCAGGATGTCACAGGACAGGATGGATGAAGAATGCTAGTCCTGGCAGTTGGGGACTAAGGCCAGGGCCCTTTTTTATCACTTTCTCGTGTTGCCTCTCTGCCCAGGAAAAAAATCTATTTCTTGCATACAGCTCCTCTAATATGTGTCCATTAGAAAGAAGGATTATCTTTAATGAGCTCTATGGCTTTATCTTGCTTATCACAGCTTAGTGTAATGCCACTGAAGCTGTAACATTTTTTGTGCCTAATATCAATTGACAAATACAAAGTTATTCCTAATTTATGAATTCAAATGATATATTGCAAAATAAAATCTGCTTAATATGAAAACAAGTAATCGCTATGACTGTTGCTTTTTCGTTTACAAAAGTCAGGATAATTGTTAACAGTCTTTTTTAGAAAGCTCCTCCATATAATTGTGCTAATATTATTTAATGAATGATCCATCATTTCCCCAGAGATTCGAAATACCACTTTTATTATATATGCGCCCACATATGCCTGGTTTGTTTCTGGGCTCCATTTCTTTCACTGATTTGTGATTTATTTTTCCATTTTTGTACCAGAGCAAATTTTTTTTTGGTGTTGTTTAGTTTATTTATTTATTTATTTATTATTTTTTATTATACTTTAAGTTCTAGGGTACATGTGCACAACGTGCAGGTTTGTTACATATGTATACATGTGCCCTGTTGGTGTGCTGCACCCATTAACTCGTCATTTACATTAGGTATATCTCCTAATGCTATCCCTCCCCTCTACCCCCTCCCCACAATAGGACCTGGTGTGTGATGCTCCCCTTCCTGTGTCCAAGTGATCTCATTGTTCAATTCCCACCTATAAGTGAGAACATGCAGTATTTGGTTTTCTGTTCTTGCGATAGTTTGCTGAGAATGATGGTTTCCAGCTGCATCCATGTCCCTACAAAGGACACAAACTCATCCTTTTTTATGGCTGCATAGTATTCCATGGTGTATATGTGCCACATTTTCTTAATCCAGTCTGTCACTGATGGACATTTGGGTTGATTCCAAGTCTTTGCTATTGTGAATAGTGCCGCAATAAACATATGTGTGCATTTGCCTTTATAGCAGCATGACTTATAATCCTTTGGGTATATCCCCAGTAATGGGATGGCTGGGTCAAATGGTATTTCTAGTTCTAGATCCTTGAGGAATTGCCACACTGTTTTCCACAATGGTTGAACTAGTTTACAGTCCCACCAACAGTGTAAAAGTGTTCCTATTTCTCCACATCCTCTCTAGCACCTGTTGTTTCCTGATTTTTTAATGATTGCCTTTCTAACTGGTGTGAGATGGTATCTCATTGTGGAATCTCAGAGATTTGCATTTCTCTGATGGCGAGTGATGATGAGCATTTTTTCATGTGTCTGTTGGCTGTATGAATGTCTTCTTTGAGAAGTGTCTATTCATATCCTTTGCCCACTTTTTGATGGGGTTGTTTGTGTTTTTCTTGTAAATTTGATTGAGTTCCTTATAGGTTCTGGATATTAGCCCTTTGTCAGATGAGTAGATTGCAAAAATTTTCTCCCATTCTGTAGGTTGCCTGTTCACTCTGATGGTAGTTTCTTTTGCTGTGCAGAAGCTCTTTAGTTTAATGAGATCCCATTTGTCAATTTTGGCTTTTGTTGCCATTGCTTTTGGTGTTTTAGACATGAAGTCCTTGCCCATGCCTATGTCCTGAATGGTATTCCCTAGGTTTTCTTCTAGGGTTTTTGTGGTATTAGGTCTAACATTTAAGTCTCTAATCCGTCTTGAATTAATTTTCGTATGAGGAGTAAGGAAAGGATCCAGTTTCAGCTTTCTACTTATGGCTTAGCCAATTTTCCCAGCACCATTGATTAAATAGGGAATCCTTTCCCCATTTCTTGTTTTTGTCAGGTTTGTCAAAGATCAGATGGCTGTAGATGTGTGGTATTATTTCTGAGGACTCTGTTCTGTTCCATTGGTCTGTATCTCTGTTTTGGTACCAGTACCATGCTGTTTTGGTTACTGTAGCCTTGTAGTATAGTTTGAAGTCAGGTAGCATGATGCCTCCAGCTTTGTTCTTTTGGCTTAAGATTGTCTTGGCAATGCAAGGTCTTTTTTGGTTCCATATGAACTTTAAAGCAGTTTTTCCCAATTCTGTGAAGAAAGTCATTGGTAGCTTAATGGGGATGGCATTGAATCTATAAATTACCTTGGGCAGTATGGCCATTTTCACGATATTGATTCTTCCTATCCATGAGCATGGTATGTTCTTCCATTTGTTTGTGTCCACTTTTTTTTCACTGAGCAGTGGTTTGTAGTTCTCCTTGAAGAGGTCCTTTACATCCCTTGTAAGTTGGATTCCTAGGTATTTTATTCTCTTTGAAGCTATTGTGAATGGGAGTTCATTCATGATTTGGCTCTCTGTTTGTCTGTTACTGGTGTATAAGAATGTTTGTGATTTTTGCACATTGATTTTGTATCCTGAGACTTTGCTGAAGTTGCTTATCAGCTTAAGGAGATTTTGGGCTGAGACGATGGGGTTTTCTAAATATACAATCATGTCATCTGCAAACAGGGACAATTTGACTTCTTCTTTTCCTAACTGGATACCTTTGATTTCTTTCTCTTGCCTGATTGCCCTAGCCAGAACTTCCAACACTATGTTGAATAGGAGTGGTGAGAGAGGGCATCCCTGTCTTGTGCCAGTTTTCAAAGGGAATTTTTCCAGTTTTTGCCCATTCAGTATGATATTGGCTGTGGGTTTGTCATAAATAGCTCTTATTATTTTGAAATACATTCCATCAATACCGAATTTATTGAGAGTTTTTAACATGAAGGACTGTTGAATTTTGTCAAAGGCCTTTTATACATCTATTGAGATAATCATGTGGTTTTTGTCTTTGGTTCTGTTTATATGCTAGATTACGTTTATTGATTTGTGTATGTTGAACTAGCCTTGCATCTCAGGGTTGAAGCCCACTTGATCATGGTGGATAAGCTTTTTGATGTGCTGCTGTATTCGGTTTGCCAGTATTTTGTTGAGGATTTTTACATCGATGTTCATCAGGGATATTGGTCTAAAATTCTCTTTTTTGGTTGTATCTCTGTCAGGCTTTGGTATCAGGATGATGTTGGCCTCGTAAAATGAGTTAGGGAGGATTCCCTCTTTTTCTATTGATTGGAATAGTTTCAGAAGGAATGGTACCAACTCCTCCTTGTACCTCTGGTAGAATCCGGCCTTGAATCTGTCTGGTCCTGGACTTTTTTTGGTTGGTAGGCTATTAATTATTGCCTAAATTTCAGAGCCTACTATTGGTCTATTCAGGAATCCAACTTCTTCCTGGTTTAGTCTTGGGAGAGTGTAAGTGTCCAGGAAATTATGCATTTCTTCTAGATTTTCTAGTTTATTTGCGTAGACGTGTTTATAGTATTCTCTGATGGTAGTTTGTATTTCTATGGGGTCAGTGGTGATATCCCCTTTATCATCTTTATTTGATTCTTGTCTCTTTTCTTCTTTATTAGTCTTGCTAGCAGTCTATCAATTTTGTTGATCTTTTCAAAAAACCAGCTCCTGGATTCATTGATTTTTTGGAGGGTTTTTTGTGTATTTATTTATTTATTTAAAGGCGGAGTCTCGCCCTGTTGCCCAGGCTGGAGTGCAGTGGTGTGATCTTGGTTCACTGCAACCTCCGCCTCCTGGGTTCAAATGATTCTCCTGTTTTAGCCTCCCGAGTAGCTGGGATTACAGGCGCCTGCCACGATGCCCGGCTAATTTTTGAATTTTTAGTAGACACAGAGTTTCACCATGTTGGCCAGGCTGGTCTCGAACTCCTGACCTTGTGATCCACCCGCCTCAGCCTCCCAAAGTGTTAGGATTACAGGCATGAGCCACCATGCCCGGCCACAAACATTTTTTAATGTAACTTTAAGGCATATTTTGAATGTGTAGGACTAGACTCAATTATTTACTTTTAAATGATTTTTGACAATTCTGCATTTATTCTTTTGAAATGTCTGTTTAATTTAAAACGAATCTGTTAATATCAATGAGATTTTGCTTGGACTTACACTGAACTGCTAGATTAACTAACAGGGAAGTGTTGATATTCTTACAGTATTAAGTGTTGCTGTGATATATTTCTCAACTTTAGATATCTTCTTTTTTCTTCTTCAGCAAAATGTTATTACTTTATGCAAAGACTAACTTGTGCATTTTTTTCTAAGTATTTCCTTGCTTACTCACATTTTGTTAGAAAACTATAAAATTTTTATTGTATCTTTGTTTTTTAAATTGGATTTTCAAAAGTTATATGATCCTTTTGTTATTGCTGGAATAGAAAAGGTATTGGTTTTGATATATTTACCTTATATTTGAAATTCTAATAAACTATCTCAGTGCCTCCAATTTTTTTTAGTTGATTTTCTTGCAATTTCAGATTACCTTGGTTAGACAGTCATATCATCTTTAAATAGCTTAGCCTCTGTCTGATATTTATGCCCCAATTTTCTTTTTAATCTTACAGGCTAGGACCAACAGGGTAAGAGTTGTGGATGGTGGGTAGCCTTGTCTTATTTCCAGATGAAATGAGAATACATCTCCATTGTATGTTCTCTTGTCTTCTGTTAAATGCTGTCTTGTGCTGGAGGAGTTTAAATTATAGAGGACTTACTTATTCTTCAAAATTCTGATAGTACTTTTATATAACAATATCTGGGTCTGGTGTATTTTTGGGGAATAAACTTTTGACTACATTTTCCGTTTTTCTGTAGTTATTGGTTTGAGCTTTAAATGTTCAGTCACTTTTTGCACTTTGGTAATTTAAATTTTCTTATATAATCATCCTTTCTTATAGCTTCAACTTTATTGATTAGGGAGTTTTGACATAGTATTATTTTGTAATAAAAAACTCTATCTTATAATTGCTTCTCTTCATCTTTTTATTATTTATGTCTTTGCTCTTTCTTGGTTAGACTTATTAAATGTATTTCTTTTTTAAAAAACAGGGTCCCAAGTAGCTGGGATTACAGGTGTGTGTCACCATGCCTGGCCTACATATTTCTGTTTTAGTAGTCTTTCCAAAAACCTAGCTCTATATTTTAAGTCTGGTATTTTTGTTTGTTATTTTTTATTCCATGAATTTTGTTTATTAAGAAAGTTACCTTTTGATTTATTTTGTTGTTCTCTTTCTGGTTCATTAGTTGAATGTCCTTCCCCTCCCCTCCTCTCCCCTCCCCTCCCCTCCCTTCCCTTCCCTTCCCTTCCCTTTCTTCCTTCCTTTCTTCTTTCCTTCCTTCCTTCCCTCCCTCTCCCCTCCCCCTCCCCTCCCTCCCCTCCTTCCCCTTTCCCTCCCCTCCCCCTCCCCCCCCCCCTCCCATTCCTTCACCTCCTCTCTCCTCTCCTCTTCTTTCCTTTCCTTTCCCAGGCTGGAGTGCAGTGGCATGATCTTCACTCATTGCCCAGGCTGGAGTGCTGTGGCACGATCTTGGCTCACTGCAATCTCTGCCTCCTAGGTTAAAGTGATTCTCCTGCCTTAGCCTCCCAAGTAGCTGGGACTACAGGCATGCACCACCATGCCCAGCTAATTTTTGCATTTTTAGTAGAGATGGGGTTTCACCATATTGGGCAGGCTGGTCTTGAACTCCTGACCTCAGGTGACCCACCCACTTTGGCCTCCCAAGTGCTGTGATTACTGGCATGAGCCACCATGCCCAACCGATTTTCAGTTGTTTTCTAATAAGCATAGAGTTTTTATTTTCTTCCAAGTGCCACATTGGGTGCACACCATAAATTTTACTATATGTTCTCATAGTTATTTATTCATAAGTAAAACAATGTTAGTAGCTTTTAAGACATTGCTTTTGTGAATTTATAATATTGGATTATTATAATATCTAATGTGGCTTATAAATTTCAAATTTGGGGAATTTTTTGCAAGTTTTATTATGACTTAACACGTGGTCAATTCTTCTGTAGTATTTCAGAGCTGTTTGAAAGGAAACAGAGTCTGTATATTTGGTATTCATTCTATATATATTAGTAAAATAAATTTGGTAATAGTATTATTGAAATCTTGTGTAAATTCTTTTATTTCTTTGTCTACTTAAACTTTTTTTTCAGATTAAGAGAGATGAGTTAAGGTTTTCTGTTATAAATTTGACTTTGATAAATCCACATTTTTTCTAATAGCTTTTACTTTATATTTTGATAATATGATATCAGGCATGAGGTTTCATGACTATAGTTATCTTCTTGAGGAAATTACAGCTCATATCATTATAAATTCTTCCTTGTCCCATTTCATGCTTTTTGACTTGAATTCTACTTTTTATAATGGCAATAATGGCACACATCCTTTCTTTTACTGTGATTTCTCTGGCATATATTTATCTGTGCTTTAGTTTTAATCTTTCTTGGTTGTTTATTGTAATTAGCATGTTACTAGACATTAAATTGATAACTTTATTTTGCTTTTATTGATATATTTTATCTTATTCTCATCATCTATTTCTGTTCTTTACCTTAAAAATTTTCATGAAGATGTCAAAACATTTTCCTATGCAAAAAAAGTAATTGTTAACTGTATCCTAACCCCAGAGCATTCCAGTTTTTCAACCCTCATACTAGTATTTGTTATAATCATATGGATTTTGTTTCTAGAGTGTTATTTATTACTAGTTAAATTTTTAATGACTTTGTTTTTTAGAGAAATCTCTTCCTTGTTTTAGTTTAATATTTACAGAAAATTTGAAAATAGTACATATAGTTATCATATGCCTCACACCCAGCTTCCCCTATTATTAACATCTTACAGTGGTATGATACATTTATTACAATTAAGGAACCAAATTGATATGGTATTATTGAATAAAGTTCACACTTGATTCAGATTTTCTCAGTTTTTAAAAAATGTTAAGTAACTTTACTAGAAAGTTTGTCTAATTTTAGGCATAGAAATAAAAGGCTAGCACATTTGATGAGTAAATGAAGATATATATTATTTTCAAATACCAGACACAAATATTTTAAATTGAAAGATTTTAGGCCTAAAATATGACAGTGAATTCATGACCTCAGAAGTCCAGCAGGTTGTAATTTCCAGACATTGTAAGTACAATAGAAACCATCAACTAAAGTGTAACCAACCAGTAATATCTAGCCACGTGCAAATTTCATTAAGAACTTTTAAATTTGCTTCTAGGTAAAATAGAAAGTTCAAACTGAAATTACTTTTAAAGGTATGGAAAAATGCTAATGAAGAAGCATGGTGATTGAAGCCAAAAACCTGAATTCGAATGAATAATTCTACCAATATTAGCTTAATACTGTAGAAAAACAGTAAATCTGAACACGTGTAGGTATTATTCTCTGCAGTGGAGTATTATCAATTCAGAAATTTGTGCAAAAACATAAATTTGGTTTCCTTTTCTTTATAACTTTTATTTTAGATTCAGGGCTACATGGGTAGGTTTTTTAAATAAATAAATAAGTAAATAAATAAATAAAATTTTTTAGATGGAGTCTCTCTCTGTTGACCAGGCTGGAATTCAGTGGCGCAATCTTGGCTCACTGCAATATCTGCCTCCTGGGTTCAAACCATTCTCCCGCCTCAGCCTCCCCAGTAGCTGGGATTACAGGTGCCTGCTACCATGCCTGGCTAATTTTTGTATTTTTAGTAGAGATGGGGTTTCACCATCTGGTCAGGCTGGTCTCAAACTCCTAATCTCAATGATCTGCCCACTTCAACCTCCCAAAGTGCTGAGATTACAGGCGTGAGCCACAGTGCCTGGCCGATTTTTTATATAGATAAACTACTTGTCAAGGGAGGTTCTGTGTACAGATTATTTCATCACCCAGGTAATAAGCATAGTACACAATAAGTAGTTTTTAAACCTTCATTCTTGTCCCATCCTCCACCCTCAAGTAGGCTCCAGTGTCTATCATTCCCTTCTTTGTGTCCATGTGCACCCAATGTTTAGGTCTCACTTATAAGTGAGAACATGTGGTAGTTGGTTTTCGGTTCTGCATTCATTTGCTTAGGATGATGACCTCCAGCTCCATCCATGTTGCTACAAAAGACATGATATCATTCTGTTTTTGTTATGGCTGTGTAGTATTCTATGGTGGATATGTACCACATTTTATTTATCCAGCCTACTGTTGATAGGCATCTAGGTTGATTTCATGTCCTTGCTGTTGTGAATACTGCTGTGATAAACAAACATGTACATCCCATTACTGAATATTTACATTCTTTTGGGTAAATACTCAGTAATGGGATTGCTGGGTTGATTGCTAGTTCTGTTTTAAGTTCTTTGAGAAATTTCGAAACTGCTTCCCACAGTGGCTGAAATAATTTTCATTCCCACCAGTAGTGTATAAGCATTTTATCTTTTCTACAACCTTGCCAGCATCTATTATTTTTTGACTTTTTAATAGTAGCCATTCTTACTGGTATGAGATGATATCTCATTGTGTTTTTGATTTGCATTTCTCTAATGATTAGTGATGTTGAGCATTTTTTCATATGCTGTGGACTGAGCGTATGTCTTCTTTTGAAAAGTGTCTGTCCTTTGCCCACTTTTTAATGGGGTAGTTTGTTTTTTGCTTGTTAATTTAAATTCCTTATAGATTCTGGATATTAGACCTTTGTCAGATGCACAGCATACATATATTTTCTCCCATTCTCTCAGTTGTCTGTTTACTCTGTTGATAGTTTCTCTTGCTGTGCAGAAGCTTTTTAATTAGGTCTCATTTGTCAGTGTTTGTTTTTGTTGCAATTGCTTTTAGTGTTTTCCTCATGCAATCTTTGCTAGGGCCTATGCCCAAGATGGTATTTCGTAAGTTATCTTCCAAGGTTTTTATAATTTTACAATTTTAGAGTTTACATTCAAATATTTAATCCATCTTGAGTTGATTTTGTATGTGGTGTAAGGAAGGGGTCCAGTTTCAATCTTCTGTATGTGGCTAATAGGGAAAGACTCTCTATTGAATATTGAATATTGAATATTTTTGTTAACTTTATCAAAGATCAGATAGTTGTAGATGTGTGACATTGCTTCGAGGATCTGTATTCTGTTTCATTGGTCTATTTGTCTGTTTTTGTACCAGAGCCATGCTGTTTTGGTTGCTGTAATCTTGTAGTATAGTTTGAAGTCAGGGGATGTGATGTCTCCAGCTTTGTTTTTTTTGTTTGTTTGTTTGTTTTTGTTTTGTTTTGTTTTGTTTTGTTATGATTGCCTTGGTGCCTTAGCTATCCAGACTTTTTTTTTTTTTGCTTCCATATAAATTTTAAAATAGTTTTTTCTAAGCATGTGAAGAATGTCATTGGTAGTTTGATAGGAATAGCATTGACTCTGTAAATTGCTTTGGGCAGTATGGACATTTTAACACTATTGATTCTTTCTATCCATGAACATAGAATGTTTTTCCATTTGTTTGTGTCATCTGTGATTTCTTTGAGCAGTGTTTTGTAATTTCTCATTATAAAGGCCTTTCGCCTCCCTGGTTTGCTGTATTCCTAGGTGTTTTATTTGTTTTGTGGCTATTGTGAATGTGATCATGTTCTTGATGTGGCTCTCAGCTTAGACAATGTTGGTATATAGAAATGCTACTAATTTTTGTATGTTGACTTTATATCCTGAAACTTTGCTGAAGTTGCTTATCAAACCTAAGACCTTCTGGGGAGAGACTATGGAGTTTTCTAGGTATAGAATCATATCATCTGCAAATATTGTTTGACTTTCTTTCTTTCTGTTGGGTGTCTCTTATTTCTTTTTCTTGCCTGATTGCTCTGGCTAGGACTTACAGTAGTATGTTGAATAGGAGTGGGCATCCTTGTCTTGTTCTGGACCTCAAGGATTCAGATTTCCTTAGTTTTTATCTTATGTACTTTTTCTGTTCCAGGAGCTCATCTGGGATACCACATTACATTTAGTTGTCATGTCTCCTTAGACTTCTCTTGGTTATGACAATTCTTAGATTTGCCTTGTTTTTAATGAGCATATTAGTTTTCTGTGGCTGCTGTTACTAATTACCATGAATTTTATTGCTTAAAACGATATAAATTTGGTCTCTCACAGTTCTGGAGTCTAGCAGTCTGAAGTGCCGCAGGGCCACACTCTGTCAGGGGTCTCTAGGGGGAATCGTTCCTTGCCTAGTCCAGCTTCTGGCATTCCTGGGCTTGGGGCTGCATCACTCTAATCTCTGCTTCCATCCTCACATTGCCTTCTCCTATGTGTGTCTCTGTATTAAATCTCTCTCTGCCTCTATTTTATAAGGACACTTGGGGTTTAGGGCCCACCACATTTAGGGTCCACCCAGATAATCCAGGTAATCTCATCTCAACATCAAAGGCTTTTTTTTTTTTCAAATAAGGTAATGTTTATAATTTCCGGGACCTGACATCCTTGGGTGTCCTTTATCCAACTTATTACAAATAACGTTGACAGTTTTGAGGAATACTGGAAAGGTATTTTATAGGATGCCTTCTATTACACTTTCACTGTTGTTTTTCTCATAATTAGACTGGGATTATGTATTTTTAGGTGAAACACAGAAGTGACATTTTCATCACATCATATCAATGGTACATAAAATCTGCATTAATTATCACTGTTGATGTTGATCTTGATCACCTGGCTGAGGTGATGTTTGCTAGATTTTTTTAATTGTAAAGTTAATCTTCATTTCCCATCTTTCATACTACATTCTTTGTAAGGAGGTCAGTTTGCAGAGGACACACTTAAGGAGTGAACAGTTATGCTCCTTTTCCATGAGGTATCGTATCTACAATAAATTATTTGGAATTTTTCCATACAGGGGAAATGAAACTTGTCTCATCTCTTTCATTGGTTTACTTATTCAATCATTTACTTACTTCAGAATAGACTCACAGGTATATATTTTATACTTTGGGTGATAACTCAGTACTGCCTTATTTATTTTATTGTGCAAATTATTTTATCTTTGGCCATTGGGAGCTTTTTCATTTGGCTTTTTTGTTCCTTTGACACATTCCTATCAGGGTAGGGTTTTTTTTTGTTTGTTTATTTGTTTTTTGTTGGTTTTTTTTTTTTTTTTTCACTTCCTAATTTTCTGGGACTATAAGATCCTCCAGACTCATCTTGTATATTTCCTACCTTAGTCATAGAATTAGCCATTTCTTCAAGAAGCCCTGTATCCTTTTCCTGGAAAATGGAATTACAAACCAAGAACTAGGTGCTGGGTGTGCTTATGTTATGAGGGTGCTGTTTTTCTTAGGTCCTCTCAGCTGACAGAGCAAGAAAATAATGTGTATACTAACCTGGTATATATACTTATGTATAAATACTTCCATATGTAAATTATCTATATTAAGCTAAACATGAATTCATACTGATATCTCCAATTATAATCCATTACCATTTGGATTATTCTTGCCTACTCCACTTGTGTATCTGTAATTTTCTACTCCAATAATGAGAAATGTGACTATTAACATCTATCACTATTTATTTAATTGTTCAATTCCAATATATATGTATAGCAGTATCAGAATGGTTAACTCATACCCCACTGGGAAATAACTTTGTTAACTGGAGTACAGTGCTTATATACACTTTCTTTGCCTTTAGTCTTACAGACTTCACTCATTACTAAAGGACCTTAGATCAGCACCTTTTTCCCCTGCTCCTTTCAGTAAGGCTTTTTATATATTTTAAACAAGAATTAGATACTTTTGTCAAATCATAATTCCTTTATGCAAACCCCCAATCTCTTAAATGACTTTTTAACTCAAGTACATTAACATTCACTTTTTGTTCTGTAAAGTTCTATAGGTTATGACAAATGCATAATGTCATGTATCTACCATTACATTGTCAAACAGAACACTTTCACTGCCCTGAAAATCTCCTGGACTAACAATTACTTATTCCATTTTCTCAATCCCCCTAATTCCAGGTTAACCACTGATCTTTTTACTGTCTCTATAATTTTGCCTTTTTCAGATTGTAATGTAATTGAAATCATACAGTACGAAGACTTTTTCAAACTGGCTTCTTTGATACAGCAATAAGCTTTTGAAATTTATTTGTGTCTGATTTTTGTTTTCTATCATTTTCTTTGATTGTTCTTAGAATTTTCATCTCTCTGCTTACAATACCCATATGCTCTTGCATTTTGTCTACTTTTTTCCACTAGAACTCTTTATATATTAATTATAGATGTTTAAGGTTCCTTATGTGATAATTTGAAAGTCTGTGTCATATCTGAGTCTGGTTTTGATATTTGCTTTGTCTCTTTAGATTGTATTTTTACTTGCTTTGTCTTGTCATTTTTTGTTGAAAGCTGGACATGATGTATTGGGTAATAGCTGAGACAAATAAGCCATTGGTATGAGTTTTTTGTTATTCTGGCTAGGAGTTTAATATTTCCCATAGTTGTAAATGCCAGAGGCTTTGGTTTCCTCTAGTGTCTTTATTTTTCCCTTCCATGTTGGCGTTGGGTTTCTGAAAGAAGAAACTTCTTAGAGAAGAGTCTGTCTTGCAGCTGTTTTCACTGTAATCCACTGTTATATACTGGAACCCTGTTGATGTAGTGGTAAGATGTGGAGGTGGGAAAGCATTTTATAATTTTGAGATGAAGTCTCAGTTTTTTAATGTGCTGGTGTCTCTGTCCTGTGACATTCACAAATGTTTCTTAGCTTTTTTCCTCTTCTACTTACATGGGACAGGAAAGCTAGAGGGAGCTACAGTTGAATAACTGCTCTTCTCCCAGGCTGGATAAGACTTTGAATTGAAGAATAGTATTAAAAAACCTCACCCAAAAATTTTTTTTAACTTTAAAAACATATTTTCCATTATTAAAACAGAATTCTTGGACTGGGCACGGTGGCTCATGCCTGTAGTCCCAGCACTTTGGGAGGCCGAGGTGGGCGGATCACGAGGTCAGGAGTTCGAGACCAGCCTGACCAACATGGCGAAACCCCATCTCCACTAAAAATACAAAAATTAGCTGGGCATGGTGGCAGGTGCCTGTAATCCCAGCTACTCAGGAGGCTGAGGCAGGAGAATCTGTTGAACCCGGGAGGCAGAGGTTGCAGTGAGCAGAGATCACGCCACTGCACTCTAGCCTGGGTGACAGAATGAGACTTCTTCTCAGAAAAACAAAAACAAACAAAAACATACCAGAATTCTTTTAGAAACTGTGAGATGTAAATTGATTCTAAGAAAGTATGACAATATGAAAATTGTACCAGAAATCACAGTGCTCTTAACTGATTCTACCCCAGCAATACAATGAGACAGGTTTACAAAATAAGTTGATTGATGTTAAAAATATATAAATATGAGTATTTCAAAAAATTATAAGGAACAGAAAAGTATAGGCAAAAGAATAAAAGCCATATAAATCCCATCACTGGAGATAACCACTGTTAATAATAATTGTTTTGTTGTAGTTAAAGTATGGTTTATTTTATCTGGTTGAAATAACATATTTTGTTCAATTTTGAAACTTCATTTTTTCGCTTAAAACTTTATCATAAGCATTTTCTTATGTCATTAAATATCTTTATAAACATTTTGTTAGCTGCATATTATTTCATGTTATGCAACCTCATTCAAAAAATTCAGACAAGAAGATCTAAGAGAGATTGTGAGAATGCTTCTTAGAGATAAATTTACACATCAAATTTATGTGAACAAATACAACTTTGCCTCAATTTCAAGTCAGATGGGAGTGTTGAAGTCATCCTGTGTGGGTATGATATATAGAACACACGTCTTAATGCCACAGAGTGAAAGAGGTAAATATTAATATGTGGAAAGCTTATTCAGGGAATCCATGAGCAACTTTGAGGCGTAGCCACTCCAGAGAACTTTAGGGCAGCCTGTGTGACTGGTGAGAGTGAAGTTGACTTATCCATTAAGTAATTCATTAAAGAGCTCTTTCTTGATTGGTATGTGGTATACCCCATGCACTTCCTTGAGGCAGTGTGGACACAGGAGACGGCAGTCTGGCATCAGGCAGGGTCTGTGAGTTTAAATGCAATGCATGGTACTTAACTTTGATTATTTCTTTCCATATGAAATATTAGGAAAGCCCTATTTTCCTCTCAATCCATTCATTTAACCCCAAATCCTCAGCCTCTCCAAGGCACCACACACACCCAGAACCAACAATATGCTAAGGACTGTGTGAATTAAATAAAACATAAGATAATGTTCTCATTTTGAAGAAGCTTGGGGGAAAGTATAAGTAAACAGACAAATTGCAATGGAATGTTATAAGTGATATATAGACATAGATATAAAAAAATAAAAAAAAGAAGAGAGTAACTACCTGGGAAGATAACTTTTTTCGTTTAATTTTTAATTGACATGTAATAACTGTACATATTTATGGATACAAAGAGATTTTTCAATATGTGTATGCAGTGTTTAATGATGTGTAAACAATACATAATGATCAAATCAGGGCAATTAGCATATCTATCACACCTCAAATATCACTTCTTTGTGTCGTGAGCATTCAAAAGCTTCTCTTCAGGAGTCACATCATTTTTGTTTGCAGATGAAATGATCCCATATCTAGAAAACCCCATTGTCTTGGCCCAAAAACTTCTTAAGCTGATAAACAACTTCAGCCAAGTCTCAGGATAAAAAAATCAATGTGCAAAAATTGCTAGCATTCCTATACACCACCAACAGGCAAGCAGAGAGCCAAATCATGAATGAACTCCCATTCGTAATGGCTACAACAACAACAAAAAACACCTAGGATACAGCTAACAAGGGAAGTAAAGAACCTCTTCAAGGAGAACTACAAACCACTGCTCAAATAAATCAGAGAGGACACAAACAAATTGAAAAACATTTCATGCTCATGAATAGGAAGAATCAGTATCATAAAAATGGCCACACTACCCAAAATAATTTATAAATTAAATGCTATTCCCATTAAAATACCATTGATATTCTTCACAGAATTAGAAAAACCTATTTTAAAATTCATATGAAATCAAAAAAGAGCCCAAACAGCCAAGGCAATCCTAAGCAAAAAGAACAAAGCTGGAGGCATCATGTTACCTGACTTCAAAATATACTACAAGGCTACAGTAACCAAAACAGCATGGTATTGGTACAAGAACAAACACATAGACCAATGGAACAGAATGCAGAACTCAGAAATAAGACCACACACCTACAACCATCTGATCTTCAACAACCCTGACAAAAGCAAGGAATGGGAAAAAGATTCTCTATTTAATAAATGATGCTGGGAGAATTGGCTGGCCATATGCAGAAAGCTTAAACTAGACCCTTTTCTTAAACCATATATAAAAATTAATTCAAGGTGGATTAAAGACTTAAATGTAAAACCCAAAACTATGAAAACCCTAGAAAAAAATCTAAGCAATACCATTCATGACATAGGTATGGGCAAAGATTTCATGATGAAATGTCAAAAGCAATTGCAACAAAAGTCAAAAGTGACAAATAGGATCTAATTAAGCTAATGAGCTTCTGCACAGTGAAAGAAACTATCATCGGAGTGAACAGACAACCTATAGAATGGGAGACAATTTTTGCAATCTATCCATCTGACAAAGGTCCAATGTCCAGAGTCTACAAAGAACTTCAACAAATTTACAAGAGAAAAAAAAAAAAAAAAAACCACTAATAACTGAAATTCTGCTCTGTACTTCCATGAGCTCAAAAAGATTTTTTTTTAACTCTACATATCAGTGAGAACATGCAGTATTTATCTGTCTGTGCCTGACTTATTTTGCTTAGCACAATAACCTTGGGGTTCATCCATGTTGCCATCAATGTGAGAATTTCATTCTTTGTTATGACTGAATAGTATTCCACTGTGTATGTATACCAACTTTTCTTTATCCATTCATCTGTTTATGGACACTTAGATTGATTCCATGGTCCTGGCTATTGTGAATAGTGCAGCAGGAAACATGGGAGTGCAAGTTTCTCTTTGATATACTGATTTCCTTTCCTTTGGGTAAATACCCACTACTGAGATTGCTGGATTGTATGGTAGTTTTATTTTTAGTTTTTTGAGAAACATGGAAAGGTAACTTTTGTGCTGCATCTTATGGGCTGAGTGGGCATCTGGAACACAAAGAAGGGGTGAGGAAGTTTAGGTTATTCTCTGTGTGCCCTCTTATGTCCATTCTTTGTCCAGTTCTGCCTTGTTTTGTATTCTGAGGGGCTGTCTTGTAGTATACATCATCCAGTATCTCTTTTGGCTTCTGGGTGGATTCACCCAATGGGAGATATAGTAGGAGGTTGGTTAGAAAGTAGAAAGAAACAGAGAGTGAGGTGTTTCTTTCCCTGTTCCCTTCCAGCTTTGCTGAATTATTCTGTCAGTAGCTGGCCTTTCTACATATGGAATGGTAAACTTGAGGCTGATGTGATCATCATTATGTTTTGGGAAGACAGCAGGTGACAGTGTCAAGTTAGTGAAATGGGAAAAACAGGACTAGGAGGACTAAAGAGTGGAAACCATTATAGTAGTTCACACAAGAGGTGAGGGGGGTCTGTATTGAGATAGTGGGGGTGGACACATTTGAGGTAGATACTAAGAGATTTAGTGATGAATTAATATAAAAGGTAAGAGAGGAGATGAATGCGACATAAAGTTTTATCATTTGATGATACTAAGCGAGTTGATAACAGAAATATGGAAAGATGGAGATGTGGGGGAGAAGGGAAAAGATAATGAGTTTGGAATAAAATTTTGACCAGATTTAGGTCTTTGTTACCAGAAGGACATTGTTGCCAGAAGGTTATTGCCAGTTTATACCTATACGTCCTTGCATTTATCACATACTTTTAAATTATTATAATGAGTACCTTGAAAACCTTTTGTCTGTCTTAACTACTGTACACTACTTGTATTTGTTCATTTTATGTTGCTATAACAGAATACCACCAACTGAGTAATTTATAATGAACATAAATGTATTTGGCTCGTGGTTCTGGAGACTGAGAAGTCCAAAAGCATGGTACTGGCATCTGGAAAGGGCCTCTGTGCTGTGTCATTCCATGGTGGAAAGTGGAAAAACAAGAGAGGATGAGAGCAAGCGATCAAGAGAGGGCTGAACTGGATTTTATACAACCTGTTTGGGAAGGTTTTATTCTACTTTATACAACCTATTCCCATGATAATGACATTAATCCATTCATGAGAGCAGAGTCTGCCTGGCCTAATCACCTCTTAACAGTCCCACCTCTTAATACTGTAACAATGGCAATTAAATTTCAACATGAGTTTTGGACAGAACATTCAAACCTTAGCACTACTGTACAAGGGTTATAAGATGAGAGTCATTAGCAATGGAAGAGTTAATCTGTGCCTCTCAAACAATTTATTGATAATAGAATGAAGGAATCTTGCAGTCAATTCTTTAAAAACATCATACAAATCATAAGTGAAAGTATTTTTAGTGAATACAGAAGTATGGAGACAATTTGAGGTACCTCAGAATAAATGCAAAAATAGGGAGATTCTGTTGTTTATATAAGTTTTTCCAAATTTGGTATTATTCCTAAAGAGTAACTTTATACATTATTATTGAAGTCAATTTCCAGTGCTAAAGTGTGGGGAATGATTTTCCTTTTCCTGTCATTTGTCACCAAGGAGGCTGCACTTGCACTGCTGTGATTATTTCAAGGTGAAAGGTGAGAAGAAATGTTCCTTACAGTTTATTCAGCTGGGATGTCAGTATTGGTAATCTCAGTCACTATGGTATTTGAGCCTGTTGGCTCTGAAAGGATTTACTCTTTTGCACAAAGAAAGAGCAGAATGGCGGTGGTAAAGATAAAAAGAAATGAGATTTAGAAAAAGTGATTTCTGTGTCCACAAAATCGCTTTTTATTCAGGAAAGCTTTAATGGGAATTAGTAGTATTGTTTCACATAAAGGGGTAGTATTAATGTGGTGCCATGAAAGGTAGATGTATTTATAGTTTAAAAATTTATACTTATCTTTGACATCATTTGGTGAATTAAAAAGTCAAGGATGGGTATAGGCTATTTCTTGTTATTATTAAAACATTTCTATTTTACATTTATAAACACACATATAGGTTTAGTTTAAATAGTATACCTTCAAGAACTCTTTAATGTGCCTGAGATAATAGAAGAGAGAAGATCAGTCAATCCAGGCACTGAGAATCTATAAGTACCTTCCTTTCTGTGACTTTATTGAAAGGCCAATCCTCTCATTGTTTAATTACAACTTCTGAAAATGATGGCAGAAGACAAGCTTTTCAGGGGGTCATTTTATATGTGCTAGGAAAGTTGCAATGAATAAGAAAATACAATGTCAGCTTTCTAGTTTTCAGGCTTAGAGACTAAGGCCTTTAGAAATATATAGATCTTTTTATTTTAATTGCTAAGATCTTGGAGATGGGATTTTAGGTATCTGATCCCATGAATTCATTTTACAGATGAGAAAACTGAGAAACTGAGGTCTGGAGATGTTAAGTAACCTGTCTGAAGTCTCATGGCTAGTTCGTGGCAAAGCTAGGACAATTTGCTTTAAACTGAATATTATTATAATATTAAATATTATACTTTCAATAATTATTTAATGTGCCTGAGATAATAGAAGATAGAAGATCAGTCAATCCAGGCACTGAGAAACTGGAAGTACTTTCCTTTCTGTGACTTTATTGAAGGGCCTTTTAATAATAAATATATATAATATTTAAAATATTAAATATTTAATATTTCTGGGGCATCGCAGAACTCACTCTGGACACAGCAGAAGAAAAGTGAAGACAATTAGGAGAGGAAGGGTGCTAGTAGGGTCACTCTTCTACACTACAGCCTTTGGACTTTTAAGAGTTAATATTCACATTTACTATTATGTCAGTGTAGAACTCACTATTTGTTTAACTGTGAAGGTTAAAGTCAGAAAATCAGATAAGTGAAGTTGAAAAGGAAGAGGAGTGATGTATGACCAGAAGCTTGCTTACTGGGACTTCTACTTTTTGTGGGATTTGGGGTAGTTACAACTTCTCAGGAGTTCAGGTTCCTCAGCTAACACTTTTTGATATCATCATGATGGATATTTCTTGGCCAGTCAACATCCATTTCTCCTTTCTTGGTGACAAAACTTGATTTCCTTTTGGGGATTTTCTCCTCCCACTTGGTGAGACTGTCATCTATGGTGTCCTGCATTTTTCTAGCCAAGGGGTAGACATGTCTTTCAAACTAGCTGATCAGAGTCTCCCTCTGGGATTTATTTCCTGAGAGGATTACAATAGGTTAGAAAAAAAAAAAAAAACACTTTTTTTTTTTTCTGGCTCATGGTGGTGATTCCCTGGTGAGATATTCATCAATTCTTCCTGCTTGGATCCATGGAGTTACCTTTGTTTCTGTTTCTACCGAGATAAACAGATATTTCCTCTCCAGCCTTTCCTTCAATTCTTTGAATTAGCTCAGTATCTTTCTGTCATTTCAAGTTTCTGCTTAATTTAGCTAGATTTGGGTTCTATTGCTTACAACCTAGACTGATATACACTCATAGAGTTATCATGAGGCTAAAGTGAAAAGTAGACCTCAAATCAGATGGATATTATTTATTATATATGCATATTACATCTTTCATTCTTCAGTGCTTTCTAAATTGTGTATTTTAGAGGTTCTGGTATGTAGGCTGTTTAGTATTACATATCTCAGTCAACTGGGTATAGTGCATGCCTTTAGAGTCTGTGAATTTTTGGCTAGAAAGTTAATACCCTGTATTCCAATATTTAAGGTTCAAGAGTAGACAGAATATTAATTCTTTAGGGAGGGAAGATAGTAAAGAAAAAAATAAGCAGCTGGGCACAGTGGCTCACGCCTGTAATCCCAGCACTTTGGGAGGCCAAGGCGGGTGGATCACCCGATGTCAGGAGTTCAAGACCAGCGTGGGCAACATGGTGAAACCCCACCTTTACTGAAAATACAAAAATTAGCCAGGTGTGGTGCATGCGCCTGTAATTCCTGTTACCCAGGAGGCTGAGGCAGGAGAATTGCTGGAACCCAGGAGGCAGAGGCTGCAGTGAGCTGAGATTGCGCCACTGCACTCCAGCCTGGGTGACAAAGCAAGACTCCTTCTCACACATACACACACACACACACACACACACACAATGAAAAAAAAAAAAAAAGAAAGAAAGAAAGAAAGAAAAAATAAGCACAACGTCTCAAAGACTGCCAAGAATAACTGGGCAGACTAGGTTAGGCCAGAGAGGTGCCTATAAGTAGGGACTCTGCTTTCTCATGTGGGATGATGTCAAACATGGGGCCTGAAGCCAAATGAAGAACTTGAGAGCTCCAGAGTTTGTTTTGCTCTCCAGGTACTTCATGTTTGTGCTGTTCATGTACAGAGATGAGTATCCCTTGTATTCCTCCCTCATTTCATTGTCATTGCTTTTCTGCAGCTGCCCAGAGTAACCTTCTAAAACAAAATTGTGACTTCCTAGATGTTGGCAAGACCCCTGTGAGACACAGTGTATACGCTTTGATCATTTGATCATTTTGAGGTAGAATGTTTTATAGAAACACACATAAGGCAGTGGTTCTCAAGCTTTAGTGAGCATCAGAATCACTTAAGGAGCTCATGAAAATGCAGATTTTTGGGCCCCATTCCTGGAGTTTCTGACTCATTTAGTCTAGGGTAAGGTCCAGGAATCCACTTTTTTTTTTTTAAATTCTAAATGGTTCATATTTATTTTTTATTTAATATTGGCAGCAGCCCCATGATCAATGTACTATTATTATCCATTTTACAGATAAGCAGGTGGAGGCAAAAAGGGGTTAAGTTACTTGCCCAAGTCAGTATAGACAGAGAGTGGAAGTGTCAGCATATAAATCTAGTCTAGCCTGAATCCATAGCCCATTTTTAACCACCCACTATGCTAAAATATTTTCTATTTCTTTTTTTATATATACTTTATGTTCTAGGGTACATGTGCACAATGTGCAGGTTTGTTACATATGTATACATGTGCCATGTTAGTGTGCTGCACCCATTAACTGGTCATTTACATTAGGTATATCTCCTAATGCTATCCCTCTCCCCTCTCCCGACCCCACAACAGGTGCCAGTGTGTGATGTTCCCCTTACTGTGTCCAAGTGATCTCGTTGTTCAGTTCCCACCTATGAGTGAGAACATGCAGTGTTTGGTTTTCTGTGCCTGCGATAGTTTGCTGAGAATGACGGTTTCCAGCTGCATCCATGTCCCTACAAAGGACACAAACTCATCCTTTTTTATGGCTGCATAGTATTCCATGGTATATATGTGCCACATTTTCTTAATCCAGTCTGTCACTGATGGACATTTGGGTTGGTTCTAAGTCTTTGCTATTGTGAATAGTGCCGCAATAAACATACGTGTGCATGTGTCTTTATAGCAGCATGAAGAATCCACATTTCTAACTGCACTACTAATTTGGGGATCAGCTTTGAGAACCATAAGTGTAGGGTAATAATTTGAAAAATAATTGACATCCTTATCACTTGCATTTTGGGGTACATGACCTTGAGGCAGGGAAGAAAATTAAATTAGGATTGTAACTGCAAGGGTGCAAAGAGTCAGGTATTACCAAAATAAAATTTTCAAGCATGCAGCAAGGTAACAGGCTTGAAAGTGAGACTAGGTTGGCGAAGAAAAGGAGTTTGTAAATTCTTTTATCTCCTCCTCTAACAAATAAAGAGGCAAGCCTGATGAACCTAATCTTGGAGTATTTGTTTTGTTTATTTGATTATAGAGTCTTAGATATAGAAGGTCTTGGCAAAACAGTAAGAAAAAAAGGGAAAAGTTGTGTTTTTTTTTACCCTGGTGGACTGAGGGTGGGAAAGCCAACTATGGGATGTGTGGCTTTCTCTAGGCCAAAGTCTTAGTGAGCAAGGTCATAGACCTAGGGACCCCTTCCCTAATTCCCATTGCAGTCTGGAGGGAGATAACCTCAACAACCTGCATAGCCATATCAAAGTCATCTTGGAGGTTCAACATAGTTGGGCAGAGAGAGGATCTGAGCATAGGTACCTTGAATCTTCATTAGATCCTATGATGGAAAGAATCCAGAAGTTCCACCGTGCTCTATGGAGGGAGGGGGAAGCTGTTTGAAGGTGCTGATTGGTAGGCTTATTTGAAGGGTTCTTCCCTGTGATGGGGACCAAGTTCACAGCCAAGGGCTGCAGGGTGGATACCCATATTGGAGTTGAACTGGGAGTCCCACGCTACCTTAGAACCCAGTGAGAATTAGGATGGGACTCAGTTAAGCAAGAGGAGGTGACTGGTGCTCACCAGAGCCCTGCCCTAGCCAAGAAAACACCTGTGGCCTTTAGCAGACGCAGATGTCCACAGAATGATCAGGGATTGGACCAGTCATACCAAACTGGTCAGCAATCGAGAGAGCAACCAGACCAGCCACTTTTGATAGAGAGCAACAAGAGCCCAGAAGAAAACTTAATGTTCCCCTCCAAAACCATTAGGCCATAAAGTCATGTTCCTGTCCCATACACTTCTATGTTTTCTTTGAGAGGAGTCGGAGGACTCAGATCTTTAAAATTTTAAACACAGATTTACTTGAATTACTTAAGCAAAGACTGAGTTGAGTTATTGGTTTTAACTGAGGTTACCAAAGAGGACTAGTGCCTTATCCTCCCTTCTCCACACTACTTCCACATTCCTGCCCTCGCCACTGCAGTGACAGAGAAATTTAAAAAACTTTCATTGTACAACTGAGGGTGGAATTGTTGGCTTGTGTACTGGAAAAATTCAAGAGTATTAGGTACTGTTGCATCTAGGGATTCAAAGAATGTCTCTAGGATTCTCTTTCCATTTCTCGGGTCTGTTTTATTCCCTGTTAACTTTATTTTTAGGCAGAATGTAATGAGTGGTGGTAAAGAGGGTTATCAGCAGCTCATTATGCTTAGTGATATCTTAGCATCGTGATCAACCCTCTAAAAGGACCCTGGCCATGCTGGGTAACGTGCCCTCTCACATGATGCCACGAGTGGGGCTATATAACTGATATCCTTACCTGCTGGGAGAAGAGCCTTTTTTTTTTTTTTTTTCAAAACAAAACAAACAAAGCAATGCCTGGCTAGCAAATGTAATATGTGTTGCTAGTTGTGGCTGTAGACCCTACTGTTATCATTATTTTGCCTGGTGCCTGAGAGAAAACAGGCTACATAAAATTATGAGGAAGTACCCCAGCATCATTTGCATATGTGTTCCTGGAATTTGAAATCTTCAAGAGGCTTGCTAAGGGAGTTGGAGGAACCAGGTCTCCCACATATGTGACATTACATAATTTTGAGTGCAGACGAAAAGTCTTTGTTAGGAAAATACTAGAGACATGATGCCATTAGTTAGCTTAATTCAAGTGTCTGCTAGGTTCTCCACCCTCCTTCTTCACTTAGTTAACAAATCCTTTAAGACTTACTTCAGGCCTAACCTCCGGGCCTTCCCTTTGCTGCGTTAAGTGATTTTCCATGGCTCTCATAATGTCCCTGTGAATGTGATCACAGAAATTGTTGTCTAAATCAGGACACATTTGAAATGGAAATTATTAACACTAATTTAAAAATTTAGGCTGGAATAATAGGAATACATTGGATTGTCTTGGGCAATGGGATGCATGGTTCTTCTACTTTTCGATGCCCTACTATGGTAATTACTTACTTGTCTGTCTTCCCAACTAGCTGGTGAGCCATTTGATAATGGAGATTATTTCTTATTCCAAGTGCTCAACAGAGTGCTATCAAGTGTTTGTTTAATGTTAAACAAAGAAGCTCCCTCTAGCCCTTGAGGACTGGCAGATTTACTTAGTCTCTCTGCATCTAGAAAGTGAATACATGCTTCAGGTGCATTTGATCATTTCCTTTCCTTTGCTTAATCTGGATGTTGGCATACACACACACACACACACACACACACACACACACACACACACACAAATATGATCATCCTTCTATGTTTCTCCAATGTGGATGAGGCTAACCACCAACAAAAGAGAATCAGGCTGCTTCTACTAATGTTTAGATCCAGTAACTAACCCCTTCCTTTGGCTTTATTTGAAAATTCTTATTTCATATATATCACACTATAAACCAACAGCCTAAACATAGTAATAGCTTAATTTATGTTGCTTTTTTTATGGCAGGGTTGTATATAAATGCATTTCAAAATATAATCTTCTAAACTCACAGATATTCATAATCATTTAGAAATGATAAAAAAGTTGTCAAATACTTGTAATTATATAAATTGTCACTCAAATTATAGGAAGCTTAGAAAAGCTTTATGGCTGTTTAGTTTTGTTTGAATGCTCCTGAGTGTGCTATTGAGAGCTTTGATAAATCAAGAGGGCTGAAAGATGGAAATGGTCATAGTGTTTAAGTTGTGTTACACTTAAATCCATTTAATTAACTATTTTCACAAACATGGTGTTCTTTTGAAAGAAACATTTTAAAAAATCATTCTGTTCTGTGTTTTCCTTCACAGAATAAAAAAAATTATCCCTGCATGCTTTTGTATTTCTCATTCTTTGGTTTTCTTCCAATGCATGTATATAATTATATGTTCATGTTGTCATGGTGATTCAGGGCTAGAATTGTGACTGTTGCAATCACTTGCCTAAGTCTGGAACCCGCTGTCCAGCACAGCAAAATCAGCAATATAATGGTAGTCAATGTATTCTTTTATATGAATTAATCTGTTTTTAAGATATTCTTTAAAATATTTTTTCAACTGCCAGAATTTACTTGATATATAGTATCAATAAGTATTACAGAATTTAAAAATGTAGTTTCTCAGCTCTTTACATTTAATTTCAATATGGTCCTCATTATTTTTGAGTCACATTAAGTCAGATGGCACATTTCTTGCCAGCTGACCTGGTTTTTCGTCCTAAACATATAGTTTCTTCAAAGGGGGAATATATATATTTTAAATTTATAAAAATAATACATAAGCATTTTAAATACTCAAAACTACGTCAATTTATAAAATAAAAGTTTTCTGCACTTTAGTCCTTCCTCCCTCTTAATATCACAAGATAAATAGCATTATGACTGCAAATATCCTTCTAACTTTTTTTTACTATAGACTAAATCATACTTTATAAATTGTCCACCACCTGATTTTTTTTCACTCAATATATCACTGATATCTTTAATGTCAGTGCATATTGATCTACTTTATACTTTTAAATGTCTGCATAGTTTTCTACTGCACAGATGTAGTACAATATCTTTGATAAGTTCCCCAGTGCCTGACACTTATATTGTTTACTACCTTTTCAATTATAAATTATAATATCATGACAGATGTTAGGTAAGTCTTTTTGAACTTTTGAGTCTGTTCATGTGGGAAACACCCTTAGTCACTGTTACCTCCAAGCTTGATTACACCAATCCACTGAACATGCTTGTGGTGGTTGAATAGTGATCCTCCATAAAACCATCCATGTAAATCCTCAGAATGTCATCCTGTTTGGAACTAGGGTATTTGCAGATACAATTAAGTTAAGGATCTCAAGATGAGATCATCCTAAAATTAGGTTGGACCATAAGTTCAATAACTAGTGTTCTTATAGAAGAAAAGAGAGGGAGAGTTGACATATCAGATATATACAGTGGAGAGATGTGAAGACGATGCAGAGATTGGAGTGGTGTGTCTGTAAGACAGGGAATGCCAAGTATTGCTGGCAGTCAGCAGAAGCTAGGGGAGAGGCATAGAATGGATTGTTTCTCAGAGTCTCCAGAAGGAACTAACCCTCCTGACACTGATTGGACTCCTGCCCTCCAGAACTGTGAGAGAATAAATTCCTCTTGTTTTAGGCTACCAAGTCTGTGGTAATTTGGGAAACTGATACTGTCCTCATCCCTTCTTTACACCCTTTAGTTGTTCTCCTCTCTTTTGGTAAAAGGGCCCCCATCTTCTTCACAAATCCCAAGGCTGATGTGCCCCAGCTCCCTCTCTAGTCTCTTTTCTGCCCTTTCCCCATCTGGCCCCTCTACTCTAGCCTCCAAAAACTATTTGAGGAATCTTGCCCATGGGAGGATCATTTACAATGCTTCCATGTGTTCACCCTTGTAGCCTACTCTCAGTCAGGTGTCAACTGAACTTTGTGTTGTTTTCGAAGCACTTTTGCCTTTCTCCTACCTATGATAAGTGTAGGTGTGCCCAGCATGCTCACCAGTTTATGAGCTCTTCCAGGACTTAGTCTGTGTTTTATCTTTCCTTCTCTCCTGCCTGGGGCCTGATCTAATGTATGGAACATTGAAGATGGTTAATACACAATTGTTTTTGTTGACTAACTGAATGAATAATATGGCCTAAGTGGTCTTAATATCGCTCTGTAAATGTCCCTCTTTACTAGTACCAGTGGTATTTAAATATGTTTGACTCTTTTCAAAATATAACAATTAAAAAATTTTAAACTATACCACAATACAGAAAAGTGCATAAAATATATAGTTCAATGAATAATTAAAAAACAAGCACTGTAAACTGCCACACACATCAAGAAACAGAACATGATTTTAACTCTATAAGCTCCCTGAGTTGATTGTTAATCACACCTCTTTTCTTATCTTAGAAGTAATCACTATGCAGATTTGGGGAAAATTATTTGTGAGTTTCATTAGGGTTTTCCAATTATGCATGTCTTTTAAATTTGCCTGTTATTGAACTTTGTATAAATACAATCATTGTGTATTCTTTTTGTGTCTGACTTCTTTTGCTCTGCATTATGTTTGTGAGATTCACCAATGTGGTTTTATGTAGCTTCATAGTAGTCTGTCATATAAACATACAATAGTTTAAATTTGGGCTGTTTGTAGCTTGAGGCCACAATAAACAAAATTATTGTGAACATCTTTGTATATATGTCCTAGTGTGTATATGCATCTCAACATGTAAACATTGGATAATGTCTTCAATCTCACTAGATAAAGCACACAAAGGCATACAAAAAATTGAGAAGATTTTCTTTTTTTTCAAGAAAAATACTGACCATTGCATAAAAACAGTCAGAGTTTGTGGCATTTTAGCCTGGTGCTCCTTTCATTCCCATCCTCCTCCCCAGCTCTATCAGCATGGTAGCTCTACTAGAGTAGGGCTAACTGTGAGAACCAGCAGCTTTTCTGCTGGAAGAGGCTAACTTGATTTTGGTGCAGTATGCAAAACAAAAACAAAAACAAAAACAAAAACAAAAAACACAACCCATGGCACTAGGCATTGTCAGAAACAGTAGCAATCTAAGTGGGAAATGAACAGAGAAGGCCAACATCACTGATAACATGAGGATGTGATCCTAGTTTGGGCAAGGAACATACTAGCAGACTAGCCAGAAACGTATTAGTGTTATTCAGGGAATGAGACAGCCTTGGTTGTCACCTATAAGCTCCCCTATATTCCTCCTGGTGGGATGGAAATCTATGGATGTGCACCAGCTTATGCATATGCTCAGAAGAGACTAGAGATGACCCTTGCTATCCACATATCTCTGCTTGAATGTGATGTGTTATAAATGCACAGAAGAGAATTGGGATTGCTCAGTGGAAAATACAAACTGTGAAAGACTTGCAAATGGTGTGAATTTGAATGCTTTCTATAAACCCACACAAAGATCCATTGGCAAAGGGTGGAAGCCTTATTGGCTCAAGGTGTTTGAATACAACCTTTGACCAATCATTGACTGACCATTATATTATGTTTACACAGGGAAACCCCTAGGAAGCCAGGCTTAAAAATGAAAACAAGACTAAAAAACAAACAAACAAAAACAGTAACGAGTGGCTCTATCATGGAGAAGACAGTAGTCCGGGTGAGTTGTAAAATGAAGCAACAACTACCACCACTGAAAAGAGGGATAAGAATTCAGAGTTGCTATAATGCATTATTTTAAATGTTCAGTTTTAAAAGATATGGGACATGAAAAGAAACAGAAAAATGTGACACATACAGGAGTAAAAGCAGCCAATCAACATTGTCTCTTAAGGGGGCTACATATTGGGCTTAGCATACAAAGACTTCAAAGTCTGTTATTATATATGTATGTAGAGAATTAATAGAGGGTATGACAGTACTTATACTTTAAATGACTTATCAAATAGAAAATATCAATAAAAACAAATGACAAAAAGAAAACTAAGAATTCTGTCACTGAAAAGTGAAATAACTGAAATGAAGAATTCACTAGAAAGGATAAACAGCATATCTGAGCTGACAGAAAAAGGATTCATCAAACTTGAAGACAGAGCAATAGAAAGCACCTCATCTGAAGAACAGAAAGAAAAAAGAATGGAGAAAAATGATTAGAGCCTCAGAGATCTGTGGGGTCAAGAATAACTATATATTATGTATAACAGGAGTCCCAGAAAGATAGGAAAGACATAAAAAGGGAAGAAAAAATATTTGAAGAAATAATAGCCAGATTCTTCCAAAAGTTGAATAAAAATATTAATTTAATTTAATAATATTAATTTAATACCCAGACACATCATAGCCAAGCTGCTGAAAATCAAAGACAAAGCAAAATTCTTGAAGTCAGTAAGAAAAAATGATTCTTCATGTACATGGAAAAACTTAACATGATTAATAATGGACTTTTCAAAAACAATGGAGGCCAGAAGACAATGAGATGATGTATTTTAAATGCTGGGAAAGAACTTTGTCAATTAAGTATTCTATATTTAGCCACACTCTCCTTTAAAAATAAAGGCACGTAAAAACATTTTCAGGTAAACAAAGACTGAAATAATTCATTGTTAGCAGACTGGGCTTATAAGACGCACAAAAGGAACTCCTTCAAACTGAAAGCAAATGACACTATACAGTAACTGGAATTCAAATAAATAAAAAACACTGACCAGGAGCGGTGGCTCATGCCTGTAATCCCAGCACTTTGGGAGGCTGAAGCATGTGGATCACTTGAGGCCAGGAGTTCCAGACCAGCCTGGGCAACATGGCTGATATGGTTTGGCTGTGTCCCCACCCAAATGTCATCTTGAATTCCCATGTGTTGTGGAAGGGACCTGGCAGGAAGTAATTGAATCATGGGGCCAGGATTTTCCCATGCTATTCTCATGGTAGCAAATAAGTCTCATGAGATCTGATCATTTTAAAAAGGGGAGTTTCCCTGCACAAGCTCTCTCTTTGCCTGCTACTGTACATGTAAGACATGACTTGCTCCTCCTTGTCTTCTTCCTTGATTGTGAGGCCTCTGCAGCCAAGTGGAACTGTAAGTCCATTAAACCTCTTTATTTTGTAAATTGCCCAGTCTCAGGTATGCCTTTATCAGCAGCATGAAAACAGACTAATACAATGGCAAAATGCTGTCTATACTAAAAATACAAAAATTAGTTGGGCTTGGGGGTGCATGACTATAGTCCCAAGTACTTGGGAGGCTGAGGCATGAGAATCACTTGAACCCGGGAGGCGGAGGCTACAGTGAACCAAGATCATACTACTGCATTCCAGCCTGGGTAACAGAATGATACTCTGTCTCAAAGAAAAAGTAAATATTAAAGAGAATATCTACTATCTGTCTATCTATCTATCTACCTATCTATCTATCTATCTGGTGTATATTTCTTTTTTTCTCTCTTAAGTGATTTAAAAGACACAAAGTTGCTTAAAATAACAGCAATAAAGATATACTTTTGGGCTTATTACATGTAAGGACATATATATGACAATAATAACACAAAGGAGAGGGGATAAAATGAAACTATACTTGTATGTTTCTGTATTTTACTATATTTACATTAATAAGGCCGGGCTGGTGGCTGACACCTGTAATCCCAGCACTTTGGGAGTTCGAGGTGGGTGGATCATGAGGTTGGGAGATCGAGACCATCCTGGCTAACATGGTGAAACCCCATCTCTACTAAAAATACAAAAATTAGGTGGGCGTGGTGGTGGACACCTGTAGTCACAACTACTCAGGAGGCTGAGGCAGGAGAATGGCATGAACCCAGGAGGTGGAGCTTGCAGTGAGCTGAGATCACACCACTGCACTCCCGTCTGGGTGACAGAGCAAGATTCCGTCTCAAAAATAATGATAATAATAATAACATCATCATGATCGTCAAAAGTCAATTGTGGTAAGTTGAGATGCATATTGCAAAAACTAGAACAACCAATAATAAAATAACTAAAAAAATGTGATTTAAAAAAGCAACAAAGGGACTTCCATTTCTTGCCTGGCACGCAAGAAGCTTAGAAATTGATAATCTGTTCTGACAATAAGCACATAGCTAAATGGGCCAGGTGCAGTGGCTTACTCTTGTACTCCTAGCACTTCGGGAGGCCAGGGCAGGCCGAACACTTGAGGCTAGGAGTGCAAGACCAGCCTGGCCAACATGGCAAAACCCTGTCTTTACTAAAAATACAAAAATTAGCCAGGCATAGTGACATGTGCCCAAAGTCCCAGCTACTCAGGAGGCTGAAGGAGGAGAATCGCTTGAACCCAGGAGGCAGAGATTGCAGTGAGTTGAGATTGTGTCACTGCACTGCAGCCTGGGCAACAGAGACAGACTCTGCTTCAAAAAGTGAAAAATAAAAAATAAAAATAGCTGAACAAATTTAAAAATCAACAGGTCTTAGATCTATCAGAGAAGTGAGCTTGTAGAGCAAACAGCAGTCCCAGCCAAATTTATAGAAAGATAGGCAGATACAGAAAACCACAACTACCAGAGCAGAAATCTTTATGGGAACTAATGGGGTAGGGAAATCTGAACTGTAAATGATGAGTTACTGGAGTCTCAGTGTGAACTCAGAGAACTACAAACTCCAAAGGGACCCAGTCATAAGGGAGCCCCACACTCTTGTGAGTTTTACCTCCAGGAACTCTTCCAAGTTCTCACTGTGAATACTGGGGGAAAATATCCTGGTTATTTCTGTCAGGGCAAGGGGAAAAGAAAATGTTTTCAATTATACCAGCATTCTGTTCTTCTTAGCAAGGCCTGTTCTCAGGAGAAACTATTTTACCAAATTCTAACCTCCTGGGGTTTTATCGGCGCCTATCATTGAGGAACGGAAATATTCAATCCCAGCCCCCTCTAAACTTCTATGTGGTGGCAGGGAAATAGAAAATTCCAACCCCATTGATCTATGTGTCTATTTTTGTACCAGTACCATGCTGTTTTGGTTACTGGTGTAGAAGACAGTGTGGCATTTTCTCAAAGACTTAGAACCAGAAATACCATTTGACCCAGCAATCCCATTACTGGGTATATACCTAAAGGAATATAAACTGTTCTATTATAAAGATACATGCACACGTTTATTCATTGCAGCACTGTTCACAATAGTAAAGGCATGGAATCAACCTAAATGCTCATCAATGATAGAACGGGTAAAGAAAATGTAATATATACACACCATAGAATATTCTGCAGCTAAAAAAAGGAATGAGATCATGTCCTTCACAGGAACATGAATGGAGCTGGAAGCCATTATCCTCAGGAAACTAACACAGGAACAGAAAACCAAAAACTGAATATTCTCACTTATAAGTGGGAACTGAACAATGAGAACACATGGACACAGGGAGATGAACAGCACACACTGAGACCTATTTGGGTGGGGGGTAGTGGGAAGGAGAGCACCAAGAAAGACAGCTAATGCATGGGGGGTTTAATACCCAGGTGATGGGTTGATAGGTGCTGTAAACCACCATGGCAAATGTTTCCCTATGTAATAAACCTGCACGTCCTCCACATGTATTCTGGAACTTAAAATAAAATAAAATTAAATTAATAACGGACTTCTCAAAAACAATGGAGACCAGAAGACAATGGGATGATATATTTATAAAAAGACAGGAAATTCAGCCTCATCAAGACATTGTGTCCTATCTAAGGGGTGAAAAATACTGAGAAGCACTGGCAAAGTTCACAGTCCAGGGTCACAGGCTCATCAAAAGACTGAGACCTAATCACAGGACTAAAGGACTATTAGCCATGTTCCTTTTATGCAGTGTATCATGTCTGGCTATCAGTAAAAATTTATAGTCATACTAAAGGCAAAAATACTGTTTGAAGAGACTAAAAAAGGCATCAGAACCAGAGTTAGATATGTCAGGAATGTTGAAATTATCAGACCAGGAATTTTAAAAAACAACGCTTCATGTTCCAAGGGCTTTAATGGGGAACAGTAGACAACATGCTAGCACTGATGGATATTGTAAGCAGAGAGATAGAAATTCTAAGAAAGATAAAAAAGAAATACTAGAAATAAAAAACACTGTAACAGAAACAAAGAATGTCTTCGATGGGCTCATTAGTAGATAGGACATGGCTGAAGGAAGAATCTATGAGCTTGAGGATACGAAAGTAGAATCTTCCAACAGAATCTTTCTCAGTTGAAAAACTGAAGGAAAAATCTGAGGAAAAAGGTTGAAACATAATAGAACATAATATCCAAGAACTGTAGGATAACTATAAAAGGTATAAATGCATACAATGGAAATTCTAGGAGAAGAAAAAAGGAAAGGAACAAAATCAGTATTTACATCAATGACTGAACATTTCCCCCAATTTATGTCAGCCACTAAATCACACATCCAGGAAGCACAAAGAACACCAAACAGGATAAATGTTTAAAAATCTACACATATGCATATCATATTCAAACTTCAGAAAATCAAAGCTGAAGAAAAAATCTTGAAGAAATACAGAGGGGAAAACCACCTTATCTATAGAGGAACAAAAATAAGAATTACATCTGACTTCTCATCAGAAACCATACAAGCAAGAGAGTGGAGCAAAATGTTAAAGTGGAGCAAAATGACCAATCTAGAATTCTGCACTCTCTGAACTTATCCTTCAAAAGTGAAGGAGAAATAAGACTGTCTTAGGTGGCAATTCCTCAAAGACCTGCTTCTAGCAGAAATATTATACCATTCAACCCAGCAATTCCCATTACTGGGTATATACTCAAAGGAATATAAATTGTTGTCTTATAAAGATACATGCATGCGTATGTTCGTTGCAGCACTATTCACAATAGCAAAGACATGGAACCAACTTAAATGCCCATGAATGATAGGATGGATAAAGAAAATGTGGTACATATACACCATGGAATACTATGCAGCCATAAAAAGGGACGAGATCATGTCCTTTGCAGGGACATGGATGGACCTGGAGGTCATTATCCTCAACAAAACTAATGCAGGAACAGAAAACTAAATGCCACGTGTTCTCACTTACAAATGGGACATGAATGATGAGAACACATAGAACATGAACACATGACAGGGAGCAACACACCCTGGGGCCTGTCAGAGGATAGGGGATGAGAGGAGGGAGAGCATCAGGAAGAATAGCTAGTGGATGTTGGGCTTAATACCTGGGTGATGGGATGATCTGTGCAGCAAATCACCATGGCACATGTTTACCTATGTAACAAACCTGCACATCCTGCACATGTACCCCTGAACATAAAAGTTGGAAATTAAAAGAAAAAAAAAAGAGAGACTTTTTTTTTCTTTTAAATTGAGATGGAGTCTCACTTTGTGGCCCAGGCTGGAGAAGCTCTACCTCCCATGTTCAAATGATCCTCCCAGCTCAGCCTCCTGAGTAGCTGGGATTACAGGTACACACCACCACACTCTGCTAATTTTTGTATTTTTAGTAGAGATGGAGTTTCACCATGTTGGTCAGGCTGGACTTGAACTCCTGATCTGAAGTGATCCAGCCGCTTTGGCCTCCCAAAGTGCTGGGATTACAGGCGTGAGCCACTGTGCCCAGACAATAAAAAGAGATTTTCTTAGACAAACATAAACCTAGTTAATTTTTTTTTTTTTTACCAATAGACATGACTTGCAAGAAATGTTAAAAATATTCTTCACAGAGAAGGAAAATTATATAGGTCAGAAACTTGGATCTACACAAAAAAAGGGTTTTGGAGAACAGATAAGTAAAGGTAAATTTTTAAAAATTACTGTTCTTATTTTTAATTGATTTAACAGATAACAATTTATTCAAAATAATAACAGCAACAATATAGTTGAATATATGTCTGTATATATATATACATATATATGTGTGTGTATGTATATGTTTATATGTATGTATAAGTAAAATAAATGACAGTATGTATAAGTAAAATAAATGACAGTATATATAAGTAAAATAAATGACAGCAATGATACAGGGGATAGGAGAGTGGAATTAGAATTATTTTGTTATTGTAAGGTACTTGTAATGCCCATTAAGCGGGATAATGTTATTTAAAAGTAGACTTGGATTAGTTGTAAATGTATATTAAAAATTGTAGGGCGACCACTTAAAGAATAAAGCAATATAATTGATAGGCCAAGAAAGGAGAAAAAAATAGAATCTAAAAGATATTTACATATGCAAAAAGCAGAAAAAGTGTGGAAGACAAAATTAGGAACAAAGAACAAAAACAACGAATAGAAAATAATAACAAATCTGGTATATAGTAATCCAGCTACTATCAATGGACATCTTAAACATCAATGGCATAAATATGTCAATTAAACAACAGATTGTCAGAATGGATTAAAAAACATGACCCAATTATATGTTGTCTAGAAGAAATCCACTTTAAATATATAAAGACACACGCAGATAAAAATAAAAGGATGGAAAAAAACAGAGCATGCTAATACTAATCAAAAGAAAGTGGGACTGGGAGTGATGGTTCAAGCTTGTAATCCCAGCACTTTGGAAGACCAAGGAGGGTGGATTACTTGAGCTCAGGAGTTCAAGACCAGCCTGGACAACATAGATCTTGTCTCTACAAAAAATAAAATAAAATTAGCCGGCTGTGGTAGTGTGCACCTGTAGTCTAGCTACTTTGAGGGGCAGTAGCTGTATTGATTTCAGACAAAATAGACTTCAAAGCAATAGAGCAAGGAAAGTTATCAGGGATAAAGGGAGGTACTACATAATGATAAAGCAGTCAATATTTCAAGAAGACAGTTCTTAATGGGCATGTGCAAAAACTGGTACAATTGCAAGGAGAAATAGACGAATCCACTGTTACAGTTAGAGACTTCGACAGCCCTCTATAAGAAATGGACAGATCTAGCAGGTAGAAAATCAGTAAAGACATAGTCGAACTCAGCAACATCATTAATTAGCTGGACGTAATGGACATCTACAGACAGCTCCATGCCAGAACAGTATAATACACATTTTTCTCAAGCATACAAGGAACCAAGATAGACCACATTCTAGGCCATAAAACATGCCTTAATAAATTTAAAAAACAGAAACCATACAATGTCTATTTTTCAGACCATGATGGGTTTAACTAGAAATCAATAACAGAAAGATAGTCCCCCAAATCCCCATATACTTATAGGTTAAACAACACACTTCTAAATACCATATGATTAAAAGAAGAAATTTCAAGAGAAATTTAAAAATATTTTGAACTCAATAAAAATGGAAACACAACTGATCAAAATTTGTGGAATATAGTAAAAGTAGTGCTTAGGGGAAACTTGTGGTATTGAATGCATATACCAGCAAAGAAGAAAGATATAAAATAAATAACCAAAGATTCCACCTTAGGAAACTAGGAAAAGGAGGGAAAATTAAATCCAAAGTAACCAGAAAAAATAAATGATAGAAATTAGAGCATATATACATAAAATTGAAAACAGAAAATCAGTAGAGAAAATTAACAAAACCCAAAGCTAGTTCCTTGAAAAGACCAATAAAATTGATGTCTCTAGGCAGGTTAACTAAGAAGAAAAGAGAAAACACAATTTGAGAATATCAGAAAGGAAAGACAAGACATCACTACAGAGTCCATAAATACTAAAAGCATAATAAAGGAATATTAACAACTCCATACCCACAAATTTTATAGCCTAGATGAAATGGACCAGTTTCTTGAAAGACACAACCTGCCAAAACTCACTCAAGAAGTAATAGACAATTCTAATAGGCCTGTGTCTATTATATATTCATTAAATCAGTAATTAATAACTTTCCAAAGCAGAAAGCACCAGGTCCAAATGAGTTCACTGGTGAATTCTACCTAACATTTAAGGAAAAAATTGTACCAATTCTCTATAATCTCTTCCAGAAGGTAGAAGCAGTAACCAAGTGGGATATATTCCTGGTATGCAAGGATGTTTCAGCATATGAAAATAAATTAAGGTAATCAATTACATCAACAGGCTAAAGAGAAAATCACATGATTATATCAATAGATGCAGAAAAGCCATTTTACGAATTCCAACACCTGTTCATGAAAACACTCCGCAAACTAGTAATAGGAACTTCCTCCATTTGATAAAGAACATCTACAAAAAGCCTACAAGCTAACATCATACCTAATGGTGAGAAACTTGAAGTTTTTCCACTAAGATCAGGAAAAAGTCAAGGATGTCCCCTTTCACCATTGTACTGGAAGGCCTAACTAATGCAATAAAAGGCTATGAAAGGTATACAGACTGGGAAGGAAGAAATACAACTTTCTTTATTCACAGGTGGTATGATCATCTATTTAGAAAATAAACAAAAAACATTGAGAAAATCACTTCTGGAACTGATAAGCAATTTTAGCAAGGTTTCAGGATACAAGGCCAACATGCAAAAGTCAATTGCTTTCCTATAGAATTGGCCCTCCATGTTGGTGGTTTCTACATTCATGGATTCAACGAACTGTGGATCAAAAATATTCAGAAAAAAGATGGTTATATCTGTTCTGAACATGTATAGACTTTTTTGGTCATTATTCCCTAAACAATACAGTACAGCTATTTGTATAGCATTTACATTGTGTTGGGTATTATAAATAATCTAGAGAAGATTTAAAGTATTTGAGAGGATATGTGTAGGTTATATGCAAATACTACACCATTTTAAGGGACTTGAGCATCCGTGGGTTTTGGTATCCACAGGGGTCCTGGAAGCAATCCCCCACAGATACTGAGGAATGACTATACCGGCAATGAAAAAGTAAAATTTGAAATTAATAATGTATTAACATTAACACTAGTAATCCTTAAAATGGATACTTGGAGAAATAAATCTAACAAAATAAGTACAAGATCTATATGAGGAAAGGTACAAAAGTCTGATGGAAGACATTAAGAATAACTAAAAAAAAAAAAAAAAAAAAAGGAGAAATATTCCATGTACATGGATAGGAAGACTCAATATTGTCAAGATGTTAGTTCTTCCCAAATTGATTTATAGGTTCAATGCAATCTCAGTCAACGTCCCAGTCAATTATTTTGTGGATATGGATAAACTAATTTTAAAGTCTATATGAAAACACAAAAACCCCATAATAGCCAAGTCAATGTTGAAAGAGAACAAAGTCAGAGGACTGACACTACCTGACTTCAAGACTTACTATAAAGTTACAGTAACCAAGACCATGTGGTATTGGTGAAAGGACAGACAAATGGATCAATGGAACAGAATATAGAGCCCCGAAATAGACCACATAAAATATAGTCAACTGACCTTAGACAAAGAAGCAAAAGTAATAGAATGGAAAAAAGTTTCTTCAACAAATGAGGCTGGAACAATCAGACATTCATTTAAAAAATAAATTTAGACACCCTTCACAAAAATGAACTCAAAATGGATCATAGACCTAAATGTAAAGCATGAAACTATATAACTCCTAGAAGATAACATAGAAGAAAACCAATATGATCTTGAGTATGGTAATATTTTAGATATAAAACCAAGGGTATAATCCATAAAAGAAACAATTGGTAAGCTGGGCTTTAAAAAATTCACAATTTCTGCTCTATGAAAGACACCATCAAGAGAATGAGAAGATAAGCTGCAAACTTGGAGAAGATATTTGCAGAAAACACATTTGATAAAGGACTGCTATCCAAAATATACAAAAATACCTTCAAATTCAACAATAAGAAGATGAACAGTCTGATTAAAAATCGGCAAAAGAACTCAACAGACACCTCACCAGAGAATATGTACAGACTGTTTTTTAAAATATTTATTTATTTATTTATTCAGTAGCTTTAGAAGTGCAAGAGATTTTGGGTTATATGCATGAATTTTATAGTGGTGAAGTCTGAGCTTTTAGTGTTCCTGTCAACTGAATAGTGTACATTGTACCTAATAGATAATTTTTCATTTCTTAACCCACTCCCACTATCCCCCTTCTATGTCTCCAATGTCCATTATGCCACTCTATATGCTACTGTGTACCCACAACTTAGCTCCCACTTATAAGTAAGAACATGTGGTATTTGGTTTTCTATTCCCTGCACTTAAGCATATGAAAAGATGTTCAACATTATATACCATTAGAGAAATGCAAATTACAACAAGATATCACTACAGACAGCTTAGAGTGGCCAAAATCAGATACTGGTGAGGATGTGAAGCGATAATAACTTTCATTCATCGATGATGGGAATACAAAATGGTACAGCTATTTTGGAAGACAAATTTGCAGTTTTTTACAAAAGTAAACATATTCTTACCATATGATCCCAGCAATTGTGCTCCTTAGTCTTTACCCAGATTAGCTGAAAACTTATATCCAGACACAAACTTGCACAAATATCGCTATAGAATCTTTATTTAATTGTCAAAACTTGGAAGCAGCTAATATGTCCTTTAGTAGGTGAATGGATAAATAAACTGTAGTATATCTATACTATGGAATATTATTCAGCACTAAAAAGAAATGAGCTGTCAGGCCATGAAAAGACAAGAGGAACCTTAAATACATATTACTATGTGAAAAGAACTAATCTGAGAAGGATGCATATTGTGTAATTCCAACTATATGACATTCTGAAAAAGGCAAAACTATGGAGAAAGTACAAAGCTTAGTGATTGCCAGGGGATAGAGGGGAGGGAGGAATAAATGGGTGGAACACAAAGGATTTAGGGCAGTGAAACCCATCTGTATGATAGTATAATGCTGGATCATGTCATTATACGTTGTCAAAACCATATTATATACAATGCCAAGTGAAACTCTCATGTGAACTATGGACAGAGTGATATTGATATGTCAATGTAGGTTCACTGACTATAACAAATGTACCACTTTAGTGTGGGATGTTGATAGTGGGGGTTTATATTAGGGTTTCTCTTGGTGTTGTATATAACATGGGTTTTGACAAATGTATAATGACATGATCCACCATTATTGGGTTTTGACAAATGTTTAATGACATGATCCACCGTTATAGTATCATACAGAATCAAAACCACAATGTGATACCACCTTACTCCTGCAAATATGACCATAATCAAAACATAAAAAAATAGATGTTGATGTGGATGTGGTGAAAAGGGTATACTTCTACACTGCTGGTGGGGATGTAAATACAACCACTATGGAAAACAGTGTGGAGATTCCTTAAAGAACTGAAAGTAGATCTACCATTTGATCCAGCAATCTCACTACTGGGTATCTACCCAGAGGAAAAGAAGTCATTGTACAAAAAAGACACTTACACACACATGTTTATAGCAGCATAACTTGCAATTGCAAAAATATGGAACAAGCCCAAATGCCCATCAATCAGGAAGTAGATAAAGAAAATGTGGTATACATATATTTTACTATTCAACCATAAAAAGGAATGAAATAGTGGCATTTGCAGCAACCTGGATGGATTTGGTAACCATTATTCTAAGTGAAGTAACTCAGGAATGAAAAACCAAACGTCGTGTGGTCTCACTTGTAAGTGGGAGCTAAGCTATGAGGACACAAAGGCATAAGAATGATATAATGGACTTTGAGAACTTGGAAGGACAAGTGGGAGGGGGTTGAGGAATACAAGACTACACATTGGGTACAGTGTACACTGCTTGGGTGATGGGTGCACCAGAACCTCAGAAATGACCACTGAAGAACCTACCCATGTAACAAAACACCACCTGTTCCCCAAAAACCTACGAAATAAATAAATAAATAAATAAATAAATAAATAAACTAAAAAACCCAGGGAAACACACTCCCCTGGAGCTGCAAAAAACAAAACAAACAAACCCACAATGAGATATCACATACTATTAGAATGCTAAAAAACAAATATAAATACATGAAAAATAACAACAATACCAAGTGCTGGCAAGGATACAGAGCAACTAGAACCCTCATACATTTATGGAGGGGATAAAAAATGGTACAGCCACTGGAAAACAGTGTGGCAGTTTCTCATAAAGTTAACCATACACTTACCATATGACCCAGCAATCCCACTCAAGGTGTCTACCCAACAGAAGTGAACACTTATGTTCATACAAAAACATATACATGAATGTTTCTAATAGCTTTATTTACGATTTTCAAAAGCTGGAAACAACCCGAATGTTCTTCAACTGGTAAATGGACGAACAAACCATCATACATTCACACCAAGGAATACTACTCAGCCAATAAAAAGGAATTATTGATATATGCAGTAACATGGATGAATGGTAAAGGCATTATAGTACATTAAAGGAGCCAGACTCAAAAGACTACGTAATTCCACTTACATGACATTCTTCTGGAAAAGACAAAACAATAGCGACAGAAAACAGACCACTGGTTGTCAGGGGTTAAGGTACAGTGAGTTAGTGAAAGGAAGAAACAAGAGAATTGGGGTGGAGAGCAGGAATGGAACTGCTCTGTGTCTTGATTGTGATGGTTATACAACTGCATGCATTGTCAAAATTGATGGTACTGTTCTCCAAAAACTGTGTTGCATTTATTTGTATATGAATTTTAAAATAAACTTTTAAAAGTTTTTTAAAAAGGAAAGAAGAGAAAAGCTTCATTTTAAGCTTGATGAGCTGAAGTCAGAAATTATTAAGTGGTCCTCATGTTTAAAAATTGCCTATTTTCTATTTCTTCTGCTAAAATTAATCTCCATAAGCATAGAAGCTTTGTTTGGTTTGTCCGCTGATGTATCTCCAGCATCTAAAACAGTGGTGATAAGCACAGCAATGAACTCATTGAATGCTTACTTAGTGCATTTCATATATTTTATCTTATTAGACGCTTAAAACAACTCATTGAAGTAGATACTGTCAGTATCCCCATTTCACAGATTAGGTGACTGAGACCCAGCAAGGTTGGATAACTTGTCCCAAACCACACATTATTAAGAGGTGGAGCCATGATTTGAGCCCAGTCAATTTGATTGGACCCATAACTTTAACTACTACTCTAGACACTTGGCTAAAGGGCAGAGGAGCAAGAAAAATCCTGTATAACCTGGATAAAATACCTCGATAAAACGAAGGGAAGAAAGAGAATCAGGAACTTCTGGCTAGATGCAGAAATCTGACACAGCTTTGGGTTGTTTCCCTCAGGCAAGGAGAGCTTTTTCTCTGCTTGTATGTATTGTGTGCATGTGGGTTAGTTGTATTAGGTAGGTGAGAACTGGCGGAGAGTGCAATGGACTTCTGTGGTTTTTATCTCCCCAGTAAACCCTCTTCCCTTCTTTTGGTAATGGACATGTCCACTTCCTTGCTTTGAGGATTCTTTTCCCCCGTCAGCTCATGCTGTTTCTCCTGCTTACGTGGGCCTGTCCATTAGAACATTTCCCTGGGATTCTTATATATTAGAGTGGAAAAGAGAAGCCCATCCTTTCTTCTTCTGCATAAATGTATTTGGCTTGGCACTTTAATTTAGAATTCTATGAAGACAGTAGGGAATTATTCAAGATTGACTGAGCCCATGTTATGGAATGAAATTAGACACAGTTCACAATAGAATTAAGTTAAGCAAAACTTGTACGCATTAAACTATAGTAATTATGCTATCTTTAATTTCCAATTATCTCCTAATTAAAAAGCATTAGGAAAAACATTTAGACATACATGTGGACAAATGTGATTGTTCTTCTGGTCCAAGAGAAATCCCTTTCTTGTGCCAAATTCCACTGGTCTTCTGTGAGGTCTACAGCATTCTTGTCTTAGGAGTCTGCTGGGATTAGTTACTTCCTTTCATCAGAGCACTTAATATTTATAGCAGGCTGAAATATGACTCTCCAAAGATATTAGGCCCTAATTTTTGGAACCTGTAAATGTCACTTTATTTGGGAAAAAAGTCTCTGAAGATGTAATTAAGAATCTTGAGATGTAGAGGTTATCCTGGATTATCTCAGTGGGACCTAGAATGTCATCATATATATCTTTCTAAGAGGGGCACAGTGAGAGCTTTTACACATACAGAGAAGGAGGCAATATGAAACAGAGCAGAGAGATTTCAAGATGGGCCTTGAGAACTGGAGTGATGCAGCTACAAGTAAAGGAATGCAGGCAGCCACAAGAAGCTGAAAGAGACAAGGAATGGATTCTTCTCTACAATCTCTGGAGGACATGCAGTCACTCCAATACCTTGTTTTTCATCTAATGATACTGATTTCAGACTTTTGGCCTCCAAAACTGTAGGGAATAAATTTCTGTGTTTTTAAATTTTTTTTAATAGAAATGGAGGTCTCACTATGTTGCCCAGGCTGGTCTCAAACTCGTGGCCTCAAGTAATCCTCCTTTCTTGGCCTCCCAAGACACTGGAATTACAGGCATGAGCCACCATGCCCAGCCTAAGTTTCTGTTATTTTAAGCCACCAAAATTTGTGGTAATTTGGTATTTGTTTCAGCTGTATTAGCACTATTACCTGAAACAAATACCGAATTCCTATTCCTATTTATCCCAAATTCCTCTGCATACAAAATTTTTATCAATAGCATTACAATTTTCTCTAAAAAGATTTTGCAAAACGCTAACTGCCTGCTCTGTTTATTGAATCCCATGGTAGTGCAAGTCTGTGCTTCTCTCTCACCCTTTCTCTCCCTCTTTCCCTCTCTCTTACCAGCATACTCTTTGTTCTGACTTTGTGATGCTTTATTTTGGTCTGTTTCCGTGTTTTCTGTCCTTCTGAGACAAATTAGGAGTCTTATTCTTGTTTATCTTGTAAAAAAATAACATTATTATTGGAGGTTAAACGGATATGGATTTCCTAATGAGAAGTGAGAATGTTCCCCATGATTGCAAAGGCCTGATGGTTACTGTTTCCTCATTTGATGTTTAATACCATAAAAGAAACACTTTCTTCCTGAGATGTCTTAACACTTTTTCTATACTTGGAAATAAATGTGGGCATCTAGGATGAAGAGGCCAGGGATTAAATCTCAGTTTTCACACTTCTTAATCGTGTGACCTCTGGTAAATTGCTTCGCTTTTACCTAAAGCGTTGGAATTTCTCATCTGTAAAATAGGGATAGCAGTAAGGTTGTTGTAAAGAGTAGAGAAGTTAATGTATTCAGATCACTTAGAACAGTGCCTGGCCCATAGCAAGTGCTTGACAAATACTGCTGTTCTTGTCATCACCATTATTGTCATTGTCTATCTTGAGGGCTGTACTATCTTATCTGTGTCTCCATCTGAGCAGGGGCATTGACTTACCATCTCTTTAAATGGGCTCTCCTACTGTAAGTGGTAGGCCCAAGGAAGGACATGCCTTTCTTTTCACATCCGACCGGGAGGGATTGATAAAAGGCTTTCTGTCTGAGGTGTGTCTCATTTTCACTAGGCATTATTGTCTGTTGGAAACAATAATTTTGGTTGAATTACTTAAAATAATATTTGAATTTCTCAATTTCATTTTGTAGTATAGACATTCAGACAAAATTTTCACAAACCAGCTTTGAAATCAAGGGAATTATAATTTTGTTGTATACATTCTTTCATCATGTATTTACTGAACTCCTGTGGAGTGCCCAGTCCTGTACTAAGTCCTGGGGGCGTAGCAGTGAACAGAATGCTAAATCATGCAGGAAATCAAAGTCCTGGGAAGAAGTTTGGATTTTATCCTAAATGCAGTGGGAAACCTTGGAAAGGACTTAAGCCCTTAAGCCATGGAGATTTAGGAGTGTAACTTTATTTTTGCTTTTAAGAATATTTTTAAAAATTAATTGTGGTAAAAACACTTAACATGAGATCTACCCTCTGAACAAATCTGTAAATGTAGAACACATTATTGTTACTTAGAGGTACAATATTGTACAACAGAATGTATTTATCTAGCTGGACTGAAACTTTAGGTTGTTAGATTAGTAACTCCCCATTTCTCCATCCCCACAACCTCTGCAAACCACCATTTCACTCTCTGATTCTATGAATTGACTATTTTTGATACCTTATATAAGAGGACTGCAGTATTTCTCTTTCTATAGCTTCATTATTCCACTTTAGCATAATGTTCTCAAGGTTCATGCAGCTTGCCACATATTGTAGAGCTTCACTCTTTCTCTCCCTTTCTTTCTTTCCTTTCATTCGTTTTCTTTCCTTCTTTCTTTCCCTTCCTTTCTTCCTTTCTTCCTTTCTTCCTTTCTTTCTTTCTTTCCTTTCTTTCCTTTTTTTTTCGTCTTGCTCTGTCGTCAGGCTGGAGTGCAGTGGCACGATCTCGGCTCACTGCTACCTCCGCCTCCCTGGTTGAAGCGATTCTCCTGCCTCAGCCTCCCGAGTAGCTGGGATTACAGGTGCCTGCTACCACATCTGGCTAATTTTTGTATTTTCAGTAGAGATGGGGTTTCACCACATTGGCCAGGATAGTCTTGATCTCTTGACCTTGTGATCCGCCCACCTCAGCCTCCCCAAGTACTGGGATTACAGGCATGAGCCACTTAACATAATATCCTACAGGCTCATCCATGTTGTCACAAATGACAGCAGGATTTTCTTTTTTCAAAGTTGAATAATATTCCATTGTATGGTGTATATAAAGTGGTATCACTGCATGTATACACAGACACACATACACACACACATAGATGGTCCCTGACTTACAATGGTTCCAATTAATGATTTTTCAATTTTATGATGGTATGAAAATAAGATTTGTTCAGTTCTCTCCTTAACTTACAATGGGGTTACATCTGGGTAAGTCTCTCGTAAGTAGAAAATACTATAAGTTAAAAATAAACTGTCAACTTATGGTATTTTCAATGTAACATGGGCTTATTGGGACATAATCCCATCATAAGTTGAGAAATGTGTTAGGCCATTCTTGTGTTGCTATAAAAGAATATCTGAGACTGGGTAATTTATAAAGAAAAGAGGCTTAACTGACTCCTGGTTCTGCAGGCTGTACAGAAAGCATAGCACCGGCATCTGCTTGGCTTCTGGGGAGGGCTCGGGGAGCTTTTACGCATGGCAGCAGGTGAAGCAGGAACAGGCATGTCACATGACAGGAGCTGGAGCAAGACAGAGAAGCAGGTAAACGGTCAGATCTTATAAGAAGTCACTCTCATGATGACAGCACCAAGCCATCAGAGATTTGCCCCCATGGGCCAGACACTTCTCACCAGGCCCCATCTTCAATATTTGGGGATTACATTTCAACATGAGATTTGGATGGGACACATATCCAAACCATATCAAAGAACATCTCTCTCTTACACTCTCGCCTTCTCTCTCTCTCACACACACTCTCTCACTCTGTCTTACATCTCTCTCTTACACTCTCGCCTTCTCTCTCTCTTTCATCTTATATATAGAAAAATTATATCATCTGCAAACAGACAACTTTCCTTTTCTATTTGGGTGCTTATTTCTTTTTCTTGTCAAATCGCTCTGACTAAATTTCTAGTATATGTTGAATTGAAGCAGCAAGAGTGGGCATCCTTGCCTTGTTTCTGAACTTAGAGGAAAAGCTTTCAGTTTTTTAATTTTAATTTTAATTTTTTACTGTTGAATGTGATGTTAGTTGTGGGCTTTTCATGTATGGCCTTTATAATGTTGAGCTAATTTCCTTCTATCCCTAGTTGGTTGGGAGTTTTTATCATGAAAGGATTTTAAATTTTGTCAAACACTTTTTCTGCATGTATTGAGACAATCATGTGATTTTTAGTCTTCATTCTGCTAATGTGGTATCACATTAATTGATTTTCATATGGTGAACTACATTGCATCCAAGTGATTGATCCTATTTGGTCATGGTGCCTGATTCTTTTAATATGCTGTTGAATTCATTTTGCTAGTATTTTGTTGACGTTTTGCATTTATGTTTATCAGGGATTTTGATCTGTAGTTTTCTAGTAAAGTCTTTCCTGCCTTTGGTATTAAGGCAATACTTTTCTTAAAAATTGAGTTTGGAAGTGTTCTCTCCTCTTTAATTTTTGGCACACTTTGAGAAGGGTTGGTGTTAATGCTTGTTTAAATGCTTGTTTAAATGTAAAATTTATTAGTGAAGCCATCTGATACTGGGCTTTTATTTTTGAGAGGCTTTTAATTACCTTCATACTAAAGTCATAATGCTCAGACTTTATATCTCTTCATGATTTAGTCTTGGTAGGTTGTATGCTTCTCTAATTTATTCATTTCTTCTAGATTATCCAATTTGTTGGTGTACAATTATTTGTAGTATTTTTTTAAATAATACTTTATATTTCTGTGGCATCAGTTTTAAGTCTCTTCTTTCATTTTTTGATTTTATGTATTTGAGTCTTTCCTCTTTTTTCTTAGTTAATATAGCTAAGAGTTTATCAATTTTGTTTATCTTTAAAAAGAAAAAATTTGTCCCGGCACAGTGGCTCACGCCTATAATCCCAGCACTTTTGGGAGGCTGAGGCAGGCGGACCACAAGGTCAGGAGTTCAAGACCAGCCTAGCCAATATGGTGAAACCCCGTCTCTACTAAAAATGCAAAACAAAACAAAACAAAAAATTAGCTGGGTTTAGTGGCAGCCGCCTGTAATCCCAGCTACTTGGGAGTCTGAGGCAGGAGAATCACTTGAACCCAGGAGGTGGGGGTTGCAGTGAGCCGAGATTGTGCCATTGCACTCCAGCCTGGGTGGCAGAGCGAGACTCCGTCTCAAAAACAAACAAACAAAACAAAAATAACAAATGTTACTTCTGTTTTTTTTTTTTTTTCTGTACTTTCTATTTCATTTATTTCTTTTCTAATCTTTATTTCCTTCTTTCTGTGAATTTTGGGCTTAGTTTGTTTTCCAGTACCTTGATGTGTAAAGTTAGATTGTTTATTTGAGATCTTTCTTCTTTTTTAGTGTAAACATTTATTGCTATGAACTTCCCTGTTAGTGTTGCTTTTTCTGCATCTCATAAGTTTTGATAGGTTGTATTTTTATTTTCATTTTTCTTGAGGTATTTTCCGATTTCTTTTCTGATTTCTATTTTGATCACTGATTGCTCAAGAATGTGTTGTTTAATTTCCTCATATTTGTACATTTTCTAGTTTTCAGTTTGCTGTTGATTTCTAATTTTATTTCACTGTGGTAAGAAAAGACACTTGATTTGATTCAGGTTCAACCTTTTTAAATTTGTTAAGAGTTGTTTTGTGACCTAACCTATGATCCGTCCTGGAGAAAGATCTATGTGCACCTGAGAATGTGTATTCTGATGCTATCAGGTAGAATGTGCAGTGTATTTATGTAAAATCTGTTTGGTCTGTATTGTTATTCAAGTCTTCTGTCGCCTTATTAATCTTCTGTCCAAATGTTCTGTCCATTATTGAAAGTGGGGTATTGAAGTCTCCTACTGTTACTGTATTGTTGTCTACTTCTTCCTTCAGCTCTGTCAGTGTTTGCTTTGCATATTTCGGTGCTGTGATGTTGGGTTCATATATATTTATAATTGTTAAAACTTCTTTGTATATTCACCGTTTTGTCATTGTGAAATATTCTTCTTTGTCTCTTGTGGCAGTTTTGACTTAACATTTATTTTGTCTGATGTAAGCATAACCACTCTGTTCTATTTGGTTACCATTTGCATGGAATTTTTTTTCCCCGTTCCTCCAATTTCAGGCCATGTATGTCCTTCAATCTAAAGTGAGATTTTGGTAGAGACCATATAGTTGGGTCTTGTTTTTTATCCACTCAACCACTCTATATCTTTCGGTTGGAATGCTTATTCCATGTACATTTATAGTAGTTATTCATTGGAAAGGCATTACTACTGGCGTTTAGTTAGTTGATTTCTGTTCATCTTTTAGCTCTTTTTATTTATTTTTACTCTCTTGCTGTCTTCCTTTGTGTTCTAGCGATTTTTTGTTGTATTAATATGCTTTGATTCCTTTCTCTTTTTTGTAACTTCTATAGGTTTTGTAGTTACCTTGGGGCTTATATAAAATATAGTAATAACAATCTATTTTAAGCTGATAAGTGAAATCATATATATAAATGCTACACTTTAACTCTTTCCCCACACTTTATGTTATTGTTGTCACAATTTACATCTATTTATATTATATATATTTTAACATATTTTTAGTTATAGTTATTTTAAATATTTTTGTCTTTTAACTTTTATACTAGAATTGAAATTTATTGACCTATCACCACTACAGTAATAGAGTATTCTGTACCTATCTGTATATTTACCTTTACCAAATTTTATACTTTCTTGTGCTATCATGTTACTATGTAGTGGCCTTTTGTTTGAACTTGAGGAACTTCCTTTAACATTTCTTGTAATGCAGATCAAGTGGTGGTATACTCCTTCAGCTTTTGTTTGCCTGGGAAAATCTTTATCTCTCTTTATTTCTGAGAAGAGTTTTGCCAGGTATAGTATTCTTGGTTGGGAGTTCTTTTCTTTCAGTGCTTTGAGTATTCCTCTCCCTTCTTACTGCGAGGTTCCTGCTAATAAAATACACTAATAGTCTTATAAGGGTTTTTTTTGTATGTGACTAGTTATTTTTCTCTTGATGCTTTCAAAATATTCTCTTTGTCTTTGACTTTTGATAATTTGATTATAATGTGTCTACATTTCAATTTCTTGAGTTCATCTTATTTGCTGTTCTTGTTTCTTTTAGAACTGGATTTCTATTTCCATCCCCTGATTCGGGAAGTTTCCAGGCGCTTTTCTTCAAATAATGTTTCTGAACCTTTCTCTCTCTTCCTTCTGACACTCTCATAATGCAAATATTGGCATGCTTGGCAATGTCATATAATTCCCTTAAATTTTCTTCCCTTTTTGTCCCAATCTGTTTTTCCTTCCATAACAAAAATGCCATAGATTGTGTTGATTAAACAACAGACATTTATTTCTCACAGTTATGGAGGCTAAGAATCCAAGATAAAAGCACTAGGAAGTTTGGTGTTTGGCTGGGAGCTGCTTCTTGGTTCATAGGTGACTTTCCTTTTGTCATGTCTTCATGTGGCAGAAGGAGCACAAAAGAGTTCCTGGCATCCCTTTTATAAGGATATTAATCTCACTTATGAGGGCTTCACCCTCATAACCTAATTACCTTCCAAAATCCCAACTCTGAATACTATCACATTGCAGATTAGAATTTCAAGTTATAAATTTTGGAACATTCAGTCCATTACACTCTTTTTCATTCATTTTTCTTTTTGCCCATCTCACTAAATTATTTCCAGAGACTTGGCTTTAATTTTGTTGATTCTTCCTTCTTCATAATTTAGTTTGCTATTGAGCTCCTCTAGGGAATTTTTCAGTTCAGTTATTGTGTTCCTTAGCTCTATGATTTCTGTTTGGTACTTTTTAATTTAAAATTTCCTATCTCTTTGTTGAAATTTTCACTTTGTTCGTGCATGGTTCTCTTGATATCAGGGAGTATCTTTATGAGAGTTATTTTTAAATCTGTTAGGAAAATCATATAACTCTGTTTCATTTGAGTTGGTTTCTGAAGATTTTGTTTCCTTGTTTGGAACATCTTTCTTTACCTGATTCTTTATTTTTCTTGACTCTCTGGCTTGAGGCCTGCCAATTAGATAAGGCAAGTACTTCTCCCAATCTTTATGGACTGGTCTTGTACAGGAAAAGACCACCATCAGTCATCCTGGTCAGAGATTCTCATGGCCTCTACTAATGCTTTCCCTGCCCAGAGAGAAGTAGACAGTTGTGGGTTTTGTTCACTCACTCTGTACTGAGCTGGATGCAGGGAACTATGGTGTCTATCAGCCCTGTCTGCCATCTTCAGTATCCTCTGGGCAGCTACACTGTGCTGAATCCATCAGAGCTTTAAGGTTGGAGAGACAAATGGTAGCTCTTTAACAAGCCCCAGAGAAACTGGAGCACTGGCCACATGGATTAATACTTTCCCTTCCCAGGAGAAAGCTGAGAGCTGAGATTTTTAATCTGCTCACTCAGTGCTGAGTTGATGGGGAGATCAGTGGTATCCATCAACCCAAGCTGCCATCTTCATTCTGTCCCAGGCCACAAGACTATGTCAGACTTGTCAGAACTCTAAGACTGGCAACATAGTAGATGGTCATCTAGGGAGTCCCCTAGAAAAGTTAGAGCATCACAGGAAAAGCAAACCAACCTTTTTTCTCCCCTAGGTAAACTGGGGAGCCAGGGGAACCCTTCTTGATTACATGGCACTGCACTGGATGCAGGATCTCCAGCAAGAGGATGTTCCAAATCTACCTACTGGTGTTGCTGAGTCTAGTTTTGCATTCTTCCAGGGTACAGAGTCTTTCAATTAGTCTCTAATTTCTAAAAAATGGAATTTATGAATTGTTGCTGAGTCGGCATGCTCATGGGGAATAGAGGAGTCAAGGGTCCTACTCCACTATCTTGTTGATGTCACTCTTAAAAGGATTACTCTCATGGCATTAAGAAGACTGGAGATGAAAGAGAACATTGCTAGAGGGAGAAGGGTAATGAGATAAGTCAGTTATTAGCCATTGCACCAGTTCAGAGATATATAATAATGTATGGACAAGGGCCCCAGAACCATACAAGAGAAGTAGACAGAATATGTATTTGGGAGGTAAAATCAACAGGGTTATTGATGAATTGGATCTAAAGTCTGAGGATGAGGGAGGGATCAATAATTATGTCAGTGTTTTAAAGTGATAATAAAACAGTTGTTTTAACTGATAAGATCAGTCGTGATTCTTGTTAACAATTTTTACCTAGGCTTCTATGCATGTAGGTCATATGCAGCTATAATATATCGCTATCTGTGTTTCCAAATCAGTTTGATTTGGCTCAAATATCAATGTTGTTTCATTACTTAAATAACTCTGCCTTGATTAGTACCACTAATAAAAGTGTTTTAAATTTTGATTAGGACAGTTAAACTTTGCTAATTCAGACTGATTGTATAATTGATTTAAAAGGTTTGAGTTATATAATAATTTCAAGAAAATAAGTTTTATTCCTTTGAAGTTCATAGAGCATATCAGACTAGATTAAGGAATACTGTCAAATAGAAACCCCATAGGATTTACTTTAATGGTTGATTAAATGGTTTTAGTTAGCATAGCAAGTGTTTATAATTTGTTTCTAAAATGGTTAAAATTTTTATTATCTCATAGATTAAACACATCCATATCAGTTTTATTTACATTATTTCCTTGGTAAGATCCTTTTAAAAACAGATAAAAACAAATGTTATCTCATGTTCAAGTTACTTCTATTTGTTATTAATGGAGTACCAATAGCAAAGCTTTACATTCTTATAACATCTCAGTCAATATTTAAATGTGTTCAAGGTATACAACATGAAAGAAATTTGCCTACGAATTGAAGCATGAACAGACTGCAAAGCATCTGTGATCTTGCTTATTGTTCTATGTTATTATCCTTAGTAAATATTTGTGAATTAACATCCATTCATGACACTCTGGCAGTCTTACTTGTTATCTCGCAAGCAGACCCTTCACAGTTTTTGACAGACATGTAGATAAACTATGAAACAATATTTGTGAATCTGACCTTAGGAGAATGAAGCTACTTCTCCTCCTCAGTGATGGAACTCTGTAGCCTTTGTGTTCTCCCACCTGAAACAAAAAATCTATGGGCCTAGGATTTCAAAACCAAAGGTCTACTCAGGGTTCACTTGGGGGTGGCCAGTCCCAGAAAGCTTTTCTCCTTTTCACCAGAAAAGAATATTAACTTCCTCTCAGGTTAACGCAGGTTCAGATTTGAAGGTCATAAGGGGTTAGCTGATAATTAGTTGTTTATTATTATTTCTACCTTTACACAGCTTCTATTCTGGTAAAGGAGACAGATGCCAAATAATAAACATAATATACAAGTAAAGTATATATAGTAGTTTAAACTAATAAATCTTGTAGAGAAAAGCAATGAAGCAAGATACTCCTTTGTAGGGAGTGGGGAGTAGGATATTCCATTTTTATTTCCAAATTAAATAAGTAATTAGATTTTCAATAAGTTATTTTGTCACATTAAAAATTGCAGGTCAGGCGCAGTGGCTCACGCCTGTAATCCCAGCACTTTGGGAGGCCGAGGTGGGTGGATCATGAGGTCAGGAGATCAAGACCCTCCTGGCTAACACAGTGAAACCCCGCCTCTACTAAAAATGCAAAAAATTTAGCCGGGCGTAGTGGCGGGCTCCTGTAGTCACAGCTACTCGGGAGGCTGAGGCAGGAGAATGGGGTGAACCAGGGAGGCGGAGCTTGCAGTGAGCCGAGATTGCGCCACTGCACTCCAGCCTGGGCGGCAGAGCCAGACTCTGTCTCAAAAAAAAAAAAAAAAAAAAAATTGCAATAAACTGCACAGCTACATTCACAACTACTGCTCCTGAGTGTCTACAGTATGGCAGATGTGGGCTAGATATTATATTTAATCATCATACTAATACAAATATTATAGCACACTTACTATGCTACAAATAATATGTTAAGCACTTTATGCAATGTTACCTCACCTATCTTACCACGCAGAAAGTGAAATAGAATATCCCTATTTTTCAGAGGAAAAAGTTAAGATTCTATGAGGTTAGGAAAGTTGTCCAAGGTGACACCATCTTTAGGGACAAAATAGGAAATCACAATTGAAGTCAGTCTGGCTTTGAAGCTCACAGCTGTTTCCTAGAACCTGGATCACCTGTCAAAAGTGTGATTCTGTCCTTTGTTTCTCCTGCCTCAACACCAGTAGCTATTTGTCTTTTTCTGAACATATTTTATTAATGCTATTATTTATTTATTTATTTATTTATTTATTATTATTATTATTATTTTTTGAGACGGAGTTTCACTCTTGTAGCCCAGGCTGGAGTGCAATTGCTCAATCTTGGCTCACTGCAACCTCTGCCTCCCGGGTTCAAGTGATTCTCCTGCCTCAGCCTCCCGAGTAGCTGGGATTATAGGTGCCCGCCATGATATCCAGCTAATTTTTTGTATTTTTTTAGTACAGACTGGGTTTCACCATGTTGGCCAGGTTGGTCTTGAACTCCTGACCTCAGGTGATCTGCCTGCCTCGGCCTCCCAAAGTGCTGGGATTACAGGCATAAGCCACCGTGCCCGGCCTGCAATTTTTAATATGACAAAATAACTTATTGAAAATCTAATTACTTATTTTAATTTGGAAATAAAAATGGAATATCCCACTCCCCACTCCCTACAAAGGAGTATCTTGCTTCATTGCTTTTCTCTATAAACTTTATTAGTTTAAACTACTATATATACTTTACTTGTATATTATGTTTATTATGCCATGGCAAAACTCTGAAGCCCTTCTGATGTAATCTCTGAACTTAGAGAAGGCAAATGCCTCAAGCTGTTTCTGGTTGTTACCTTCACTCAGAAGTGCATTTCAGATCATGACCAATATGCATGCACACACACATACAAGTGCAACAAAACTGTTAAAAACACTTACGCCTAGTACAGACATTGTATTCTGATATTTTCGAGTTTTTATTCTTCTCTTAAAAGAAAACCTGCCTCTGCCTCTCATAGTGCTGGGATTACAGCTGTGAGTCACCAAATCTGTTCACATACCAATCTGTCTCTCTTCCAAGGCCTGTTGACACATACGGTGCCATTCTGCAAATTAATAAATGATGTCCCCTCTGGATAGATGAATTACAAAATGGCATCCCTTCCTCCCACCTATTGAAGTCCAGCCCCAAGGCGTGCAGCTCGGTCAGCATAACTCCTGACTGGAGTTTACCCCTATTTGCCCCTCTGGTATCTGGGTGAAGTGTACAAATTGCACAGGTGACTGCATATAGCAGCCCTTCCTTTTTTCCCTACCTTGCTGCCTCTCCCCTTTATTTCTCTCTTCATCCTCTCCCTTTCCCTCCCCTCCCATTTTTTCTTCTCTCCTTTTTATCCTTTTCTTTAATTATGTTAAACTGGATGATAATAAAATAAATAATTGAGGAATTTAGGAAACAAGATTTTAATATTCCTTTTTGGAATTGTGGTAAAATATATAAAACATAAAATTTACCATTATAACAATTTTTAAGTATACAGCTTGTGGCATGAAGTACATTCACATTGTTGTGCAATCATCACTACCATCTGTCTGCAGAGCTTTTTCATCTTTCCTAAATGAAACTCTATTTCTATAAAACACTACCCCTTCATTCTCTCCTCCTCCAAGTCCCCAGAAACCACCATTCTACTTTTTGTCTTTATGAATCTGACTGCTCTAGATACCTTGTATAAGTGGATTCATACCATAGTTGTCCTTTTGTAACTGGCTTATTTTATTAGAATAGTATCTCCAAGGTTCATGCATGTTGTAGAGTGTGTCAGAATTTCCTTACTTTTTAATGCTAATATTTCCTTCTATGTATCTACCAAATTTTGCTATTCCATTCATCCATTGGTGGACTTTTGGGTTGCTTCTACCTTTTAGCTATTGTGAATAGTGCTGTTATGAACATTGATGTACAGATCTTTGTTTGAATTTCTGCTTTCAGTTCTTCTGGGCATATACACAGAAGTACAATTGCTGAATCATATGGTACTTTCATGTTCTTGACCTTGGCTTTTTATGTATTGAAGTTTCTTGAAAGGTCTAGCTTTGATACGTTTTCTTTCAACAAAGACATAATACACATGTAATTCTTGTACTGAGTAATCCGAATCGAGTTCACTTTTCTCCACGTTTAACTTTGCCCTGTTGCATTCCTGACTGTTAATAATACCTTGGAAGATTCCATAACTTTCCAGTCACTTAGTTACTAAAGACGAGCACAGTCTGATTAAACACTCTAGGCTGTCCTCTCCACTCTTTCCCTGCCTCCTGGATTGGGTTTGACTGAGGAACCAGGAAGGGTGGGAGGATAGGGTCTGCTCTCCCATCAACCTCCCTTCCTGCCCCCAGGTTCTAGCTCCCATGTGGGTAGGAAGAAAGAAAGGGACAAGTGCTTACTTATTACCCCCTTTAAAAAGAATTCATATAGAGAGTCCCTTTATTAGATGCAACCTAGTCTCTCTATTTAGACACTCCTGCAATTGATTAGATCACTACTTGGACCCTGTTACTGAGATTTCTTATGATTTGTTCGTTTTGTCTGTTGCCCCTAATTGATTGGACTGAAGCTGTTGGTGTTGCACACAGCCTGTATAAGTTGATTTGTACATTTATCTTTTCAGAAAGCTAACTCTTGGTTTCATTGATTTCTCTAACCTGGACATGTTGGCATATACGTATCTTTCCAAGTTCATTCCTGAGTCATTTTTCTGGATTCTCCATTGTAAAAATGCCTTTGGTAACCCAAATGCTGATAGCTTCTTAGGTCAGGAAACTTTGTGAATCCAATATATTTGGATTTTCCTTCTTTAAATTTTAGAATTTAAGCTTACTTCCCAGTTCTGGAAGTACAGCTCATTTCCAGATCTTAGTGCTGAGCACCAGAGTGAATTTTGGCATAGATTCTGACTTTCTGCTACACTGTATGCTACACATACAGTGCTATCAAATAGAGGTAGGCCAGGTTACAGGGAAACCAAACAGCATACAGTGTTATGAAATGCTGCACCTACTGCAACTCCTTCTTCATGAACTGCTATAAAAGTAAGAGTTTATAAAATAATTTAGGCCAGGTGTGGTGGCTCACGCCTGTAATTCCAGCACTTTGGGAGGCTGAGGTGGGCGAATCATCTGAGGTTGGGAGTTCGAGACCAGCCTGACCAACATGGAGAAACCCTGTCTCTACTAAAAAGACAAAATTAACTGGGTGTAGTGGTGCATGCCTGTAATCCCAGCTACTTGGGAGGCTGAGGCAGGAGAATCACTTGAACCTAGGAGGCAGAGGTTACAGTGAGCCAAGATCGTCCCATTGTACTCCAGCCTGGGCAACAAGAGCGAAACTCTGCTTCAAATAATAAGAATAATAATTTAAAATGTTTTATAAAGATTAAAAACTATGACAAGAAAATTAAAACCATTTGAAAGTACTTTATCCAAAAAAGAAATACTATTGCCATTTTAAAAACATACATAGATATTATATCTATATTTGAGATACCATAATATATGGTTTTATGTCCTGATTTTTTAACCTAGTATGAATGTTTCTCTACATCATTAAGAATTATTTGAAGGCATGATCTTTAATGGACAAATTAAATTGTGTTGTATTTATCATGATTCAGTTAATAATTATCTAAGTTTAGATGATTTATATTAATAGCAATATCTAATAATTATTCAGTACTTACTATGTGCTAGTCAGTGCTTTAATGCCTTACATATATTTACTCTTCATTTAATTCTCATAACACTTTTGAGATCCTCATTTTGCAGGCAAGAAAACTGAGGTGTAGAGAGGTTAACAACCAAAGTCTCACCTTGCGATTGGAAGTTGGTCAAGTTGTAATTGTTACTCTAGCTAGTCTGGCTCTCTAATTTGTAATCTTAACCAGTATACTACCTGACTCACTGTATGATAAGTATCTTCTTGGGGAAAAAAAATCTTTATCTGCATTTCTGATAGTTTCTACTGGGAAGGTTCCTAGAGGTGAAATAACTAAGTCAAGAGCCAGGAAAACTTTTAAACTTAAAGGCATGTTGTCCAGTTGCCCTCCAGAAAGTTCTTACCAGTCCATGTTCACACCAATAGTGTGAAGAGCCTGCCTGTGCACTGACTCCCACCACTGTTGTTTAATTCCTCTTTAATAACCCTGAATTTGGGATCTCCCAGAATGGTTAAGATAGTCCAAGGATCCAGGGCTCCCTTAAGAACATAGAAAATCCAATTTTATACAAATGTGGAGTCATTTGTATGTATACCTCAGATAATACTACATCTTTGTTTTATTGGTCCATACATAAACGAACTTCCTTATCTCATCATCAGTAGATGTGAGAAATTGCTAACATGAGTACGTACTAAGACTGTGTCAAGTCTCACACCTGTCGAGGGTGCCTTTCAAAATGCAGCCCTATTTTGACAACTGCTGTCATGGGTGGTATTTATGTGTTTTCTCAGGCTTTTAGGCAGTTGGAAGTAATTTCCCATTAATGATCTTATACTGCTCTTTGGTTTAAAAAAATAGCATTGTAAAAGTATGTCCTGCTCACATATATTTTTCCCTTGATTAGCATTATAGAATATACACAAAATGTTACACTGCATTTGCATTTCCAGGTAATAGTAACTTTTGGTAACCCTGGTTTTTATCTTTTGAAGATAATTTCTTTACTACCCCCAGTGAACAGTGATATTATCAGGCAGAAATCCCCCAGACTTTTTAATAGAAAAGTTGAAAAAAATTCCATGGAAATATCACAGGGAAAAGGATTTTGGTAATTTCTACAGTGATCTGGACAACTTCGATGAGGAATTGAAAATATTCCTTGTGGCTGTATGAAAATTAATCGCTCATCCTTCGCTGGCACTTTGGATTAGCAATTTGTCATCACTATTTTCTGAAAGAATCTTGATAGAATCAGATGTTTCACTGTTCTTCATTAAGGTTCTGTGTCTGTGCAGGTACTGCTTGGACTTTGAATTGCTTTAGATTCTAAGAAGTATATAAATCAGGCGAGAAGCTCATAACCTGGAGCAAATAACAAATGCACACTTACTGTGAACTATCTGGAAGCCTGTGTTGGTTGTGATTCCTTTTATTTTTATTTTTAAGCGTGACTCCTGGTAGAAGCTTTGTCTTGAACACAATGCTGTTGTTAATAGCGAATGAAATGGCTGGAACTGTGCTGGGGGAAAAAAAACATAGGCTGAAGGATTTATAGCAGACCACTGCAAACCAAATGTTGCAATTATCTGCAGCTGAAAACAAGCAGCTTTTAATATGTCCATTTGGCCAAGAAGAGGGAGGAGAATTATAGACCATTGCTCTTTCCTCTCTCATTCTCATACTCTGTCTTCTTCTTTATGTAGTTTATCATCCATAATTTCAGGATGTATTTTGCTTCTTTAAGCTGTTTTATCTGTAGGCTTATGAGGTCACTCATGTGTGAATTCCTTTGTTAGTCATCTCACCTTTTGCCTTGATGATAGAAAATTGATCAGGCCTAAAGTACAAGTTCAATAGACAACCCCCTTGGTCCTTTGTCTAGGAGAATAGCTACCATTGAAGGCCATGAGCAGGTTGCTATTAATATGACAGCCTGCTCTATCTCCCACTGTAATTTATAATGAAATACCTAATCTCCATTATTTTGATCCAAGCAGGCGATCCCATGAAAAAGTCTTTTCATCCAGTTCCCAATGGCTGTTACATGAGAAATGGCAAACCAATAATTTTTGTCAAGTTTTTTAAGCCAACAGAAATGCTTTTCCACTGCTACAGTTTCAAAAGGCACAGATAAAGCTCATTCACTGAGATGAATGAAAAAGCCATCTGGGGTTTTTCTTTTTGACTTCCTTTCCTTTTCTCCATCCTAGTAATCAAATTTGAGCAAAATCAAATGGGGCTTTCTATGAAAGTACCTTTTGTTGATCTGAACGAGCTGGTAATTTACAAAATACCCTTCCTTTGTGAGGAAGGCTAAAGAAAAAAAGAATCAGTAGCTTTTAAAGCTGGGCCTTAGTGAGGCTCTAAATGCAATGAAAGCAGTCTGTGTTGAGAGATTGAAATGCATTTCAAAGCCAGGCCTGACTCGGGGTACAAGGAAGAACAGACCTATGTGCATTTTGTAGGAAGAAAAATGTGAATGGAAAAAGGAGAAGGGGAGAGAAACAGGGGGGAAATCTGGATAATACATTAAAGTAACCATAATTTTGGAGATGCATTCATCTTACTGAAAATGTGTACGTAACCAGTGATACCGAAGTCGGATATTTGCTCAATCAGGATGCTCAACAATTTGAGCCTTTAAAGTTTGGAGCTGCATGGGTTTGTGGAGAAAGTCGGCTCGTGATGTGTGTGATGTTTTTCTCCAACTTTTTCTTTTTCTTCTTTGCTTTGGGATCTTGTGGGAAGTACCTCAAGAAAACCTGAAGATGCTAATTTTTAGGCAACTAATACTTCCTATTTTCCCTCCTTTTGCCTGCTAGATTTCCTCATGGCTGTGATTCTTCTTCACTCTTTTGAATTTGGAAGGATGGCATACACATCTGAAAAGTAGTAAGTAATGTGTGATTTATTTTTCAATTACTAGTTAATTGTAATAAAGTTGAAATTTGATTACTGGAGAGTTTGAAATCATCATGCATGCCTTGAAGGAAAATGGGTTTTGTGCAACATTTGCATTATTTAGTGTGGATTACCTTTGGTTTGATTTAACTGTTTATCACACAATTACTGTTGTGATAATGAATGTGTTATTCACTATTGCTAAATTTACCCAGTACATTCTGTAAAAACTGTTTGTGCCATATAATATATGCATTCTTAGTACAGCAGTTTAAGAAACAATGCAAATAGTACAGGGAGCTGTCTTTGGAGATGCTAAGTTTTCTTGTTTTATTTACCACACAATCTTCCTCACACATTTATAGTTTTAATTCATAGTAATAATGTTTTCTAAGGACCTTTCTATTTATGCCTGAAATGAAATTCTATAAATTATGTGAGCTTATTTCTTTAAAATGAATATCCAGAGAGAGGCAAGAATTGTTCTGACATTATTAAACTGCATTTTTAATGCAGTTTAAGTGACATTTCTTTTAATCAAACATTGTAATTAAAATAACAAAGCTTTCATTAGAGATATTTTTCTCATTTGGAAAAGTGAAAAGTTCATTTTTAGCCTCCTAAAAATAAGACAGACTTATGCTACCTGAAGACATGATACCTTGGATTAGAGTACATGCCACAAGTATTTTTTAAAACATAAATTCAGCATTGGCATTTCTCAGTAACTACAGTGCATATTTTAAATAAATAAATGCCTTAGAATGAAGCAATATGGGGCAGACGTTCTGACGTCTCTGAGATAGCTTGAACAGTATTTGCATTAGGGCTGGCACTACTAGCAGATCCTGAGAATTTCATGTAGGCAAACATGAGATCCTTGCTTCTGGAGACAAGAAAAAAACAAGATTAATTAAAACCAAGTCCTATGTTGTTTAACCCTTAAAATAACAGTCAGTATTTATAGAGATGCTGAAATGGGGAATAGGATTCAGATTATTTCACAAAGGTCTCTGCGAGGGCCAAACCCTCTCCCTTCTAACTATTCCTCACATCGAATATAAATTCCTGGAAGTTTGTATTTAAGATGAAGTCTGTTTTCTAAGCTTTTGCAGCTGCAGGTCTCTGCCAACTTCCTACATTTATCTTTGCTTGTGTTTTCGAGCCATTTGCTGCCTCCTAATGCCTAACTTTAAAATAGCACGCATGGCAGCCTGCCAAGACAGTGGCAGTGGCATATTGGTTTGTATTGGTGTTGAAGTTGCAAAGTTTTTGTTACCGATAATTTGTAACAATTGCAACAAAAGAGATTATTAAAACCTGAGGGGATAGGAGACAGGAAGGAGAACAAAATTGCTGCACTTCTTCATGAATCAAAGTGTGGTTCTTCCTGCAAAAGTGAGTTGGGTTGTTGTGTTGTCTACATGGGTGTGATGCTCTAGATGACCTGCACATTGTCACTGAGGTTATTGCCTGTAATCTTAGACTGACAGAGAAGTGCAGTATAAAAGAGGGTTTGTCTAGGGGATGTAATTAATTATACACATTATGCAATTTTTTTTTCTCAGGCTATTGACTTAATTCTTTTATATAAATTAAGATTGTTGTTAAGTTAAGGTTGTTCCTTTTTTTGTGTTTTAGTTCTTGAAAGAAAAAGTTTATTATTTAGGAGTGTCGTGGTTGTTTTGTTGTTAATACAAATTAGTACCTGGGAAATAATGCTTTGTCTTTTGCTTGCTAGTTTCATGTCTAGTCAATCTTGTAAGCCTTTTGCAAAAGTTCTCTTCTATGTTTCCTTTAAGCACTTTTGGTAAAACTAGAGGTACTTTGTTTTGTTGCAGTTATGAAAGATCTCTGTGAAGACAGCGTTAAGAAATAGGTAATTAGGCCCTAAAATCAGCGAAGGTTCCTGCTTGCTCCACTTATCAAGGATTAGCTGTTCTGAAACTCTTGTTAGTATAGCAATCTACTAACAAGAATAATGTTTGTACCTACCCTGAGAGAAGAGAAATCCTCTTTCTCTCAGCGTAGGTATAAACATTAAGCACCTGCATTTTGGGGAGCTGGAGAGCTAATTATTTTCAATTACCCATTGGGACAAAGGAAACCATCTCACACATTTTGCTTGTGAACTTCATATTCTCAAGTATAACAACTGATATGTTACACACTTTACTTTTTGCTAAGCCAATACAAAAATAAAAACAAATCAACAAAAAGTCACTCCTGGAAAGTTTAGAAATATAGATCCACGAAGATGATCCACAGAGATACCTCGAAGTATCTTTAAAACTTATCAGAGGAAAGGAAATGAGTGACACATTTGTAAAGACTCTAAGCATCTGAGATTGACTTTAAAGTTCTGTTTTTCTTCTAGTAAAATTAAAACTTTATTGTGCTTCATGTCAGAAACTTGGAGCCACTTTTCCATTACAGTGATGCTATTGAGGTTTCAATGCTTTCAGGGCCTACTAATAGAACCCAAAAGTGGAGAGAAGGCTCATGAAGCACCGCTCCTCTCTGGGTGGAGGTCCTGGTCCCTGCTTAAGCCCTGCCAGTAGAAGCTATTACCTAAAAGGTGTTCTTTTATTGTCTTAGGCAGGATATGCCCATGCTTTGACATACCAGCAGGCAATAACAGATTGCTTGACTAATCAATCTGCATTCTCTAGGGTTCAGGATGCAGGAAAGTATTTGGCCTAGTTTTCACTCCAGCTTTATATTGATGCCTCTGGACTCATTACCAGCATCTTTGCACTTTGCTTTCCTCAGGTGTCAAAAGAGAATGTTATATGTCCTTTGCTTGTTTCTTGTCTTGCCTTCTATGGGCTGGGCAGACATACTGGGATATACTTTTTGGCACGAATATGATGGTCGGTCTAGTTAGCTTAGCTGGTGATGACATAATGACAAAGAAGACAAGACCAACACACACTGATGTCACTCCTAACCCCAGATGGGAGCCAACTTTAGATGACAAAGGGGATAAGGCAGATATTGATCAATGCCCAGACCATTCCAGTTATTCGTCAGACAACCCTCAGCATGGCAGCAGCAGCATCCAAAAGGGAGAAAAATGTGCCAACTCCCATCATGTCTTAAAATTCAGAATGGGGAAACTGGGAGCATAGTAAACAGAAAAAAATCTATTTTGTAGCACCACCTTTTACAAGCATTTTGGTACATGTTATAATACAATACAGTAGATATAAATAATGTCCAGATAATTAAGAATAGAGAAAATATAAATTGGTTTGAGACTTAGGAGGGAAAAGAACAACACAAATATGAAGACCATATTTTTTTACATTTTTAACATTTTTTGAGTCATAGACTTGGCTTAAGGCTTTTAACAGCTAAAACAAAAGTGGAAAAAAGTCATCTAGAGGATGACTTCCATATAGTGAGCATTTTATACAGCCCTAATGGTTACAACAACCTCAAAGCCATCTATTGTTACCCTTGTTTTCTGGTGGAAAAAATGCAGAATCAGAAGGATTCAATTACCAGGTGCTGGTTACACAGGCCACATATGCCTCTGCGGGATTAAATTCAGGTCTCTCTGACTCTCATAGCATTGACTTCCTTTGGGTAACATAGAAGTCAGCTGTCCCTGCAGTCTCCTGCACATGCATACCCTATTTCCGTGATTGCCCAAGGCCAATCCAGAATCACAGATGTCAGGTCTTCACTGAAGTTCTCTAATGGAATCTCCTTTCACAGAAGAGTGAGTGGGCAATGTGGACTTTACTGAGTGGGAAGTGGAGAGGATGAACTTTGCATATCCCACATCAAGCCACTTAAACATTCCTATTAAACATTCTGGTCTGCAAAGTACCTTTTCCATTTGCTAAAATTGGAGGTTCCTCTCTTTGACCCTTCCTTCATGTTCCACCCAGCTTCCCTAGCTGCTTTCTTCTATTCCTGCGTCACCCTTCCCTAGCTGCTTTCTTCTATCCCTGCGTCCCCTTTTCTCTCCTCATTCAAACATAATAGGGAGCAATATGGTTTTGCCCCAGCTTCTAAAACTAAGCTTGCATGTCTAAACCCAGTGCCATGCTTAACACACCTCCAAAACCCTTCTCTGTGACAGTTCTTACTTTACTTAGTAGAAATGAGGATGATGTAGCAATTGAAATAATCCCATTGCACATTTTACTTTGGGGAAAAACATACCAGTCTCTTGGCTTTTGAGGCATTTAGTTTTGAAAAAATATTCTTCAGTGGGATGTCAAGGAGGATTCAGGGGACAGTGTCTCCATCAACAGGCATTACAGAAAATGTCATTACTCTTTTGCTACCCCCTGATGACTGAATTCAAGGTGCCACAGGAAAAAAATCTTAGAACATGTTAGTGTATATGGGGCCACAACCACATAATTAAAGGATAGCTTTAAATAGAAAATTAAGGATGGAGGGAGGGGTGAAGCTAAGAATGAGAAAAGAAATAAAGGAGACTTACCTATTAATAGAATGCTAGAAATGAATTTGAGTCTCCCTTTCAGTATGTACAATAATTTCATTGTATACTATATAGAAAATTATATCCTATATTTACATATTAAATAAACAAAGTCGATTTTATTTAAATGATAATAGAATGCCGATGCCTAGAAAGGGAAAGACAGGCCAGAGACCCTGAAGAATGGAAACCAAGCCTTCTTCAGGCTTAATATCACAAAGGTTTAGACTGTGATAATACACATTAAATCATGTGATTAGGTAGTAGGGCATTTATCAGTTCGGTTTCTATGTACTCTTTTAAAAAAATTGAAAAGAGAAGAATCAACTGTAATAGCTCAATATATATGATTTGTTTTAAGTTTGAGGCATGGAGTGAAAACTGAGAAACATTTTATAAAACCTTTTGAAACCCCAGGTTTAGAAAGTCTTCAGATTCATCTGTCTGCACTCAGGTGTATTTTCTGCATAGGTTTCCTTTTAAGTTACTCAGGTCTTTACTTCTGCTTTTTGGCGTAAACAGTTGATGTTATATGGTTCTTGGAGCCTTGAACTTGATTGTCAGCCAGTGTAGCTCTTTTAGGAGAGGATGTCAAATCTGCCAGCCATCCAAAATTGCCTACATTGTCATTGCTCTAATGAGTATGTCCTTCAAGAATCAATTGGAGGCTAAAAATAAATGCCTTTTGATGTTTACAGACTCCTTATAAAGTGCTCTGAAACCAATATGAAAGATTATAATTTTTCTCTCTCACTAAGACAGTTACAAGAACAATATATATTTTCTTTTGTCAGAAGAACAAGCTCTCTTAACAAATATATGCTAGATCATTAGGGGTGAAAAGACATGGGCACAGTGACAAAAGTGTGCTATGAAAAAATAAAACATAGCTATTTCCAATTTCTCTTATAAACTGAAGGGTAAAGTACTTCATCCAGCAGAATCATTTAGTACCTTAATAGTTCAAAGGTAGAAGCCAGCAGGACTCAGTGAAATGAAGATGTGAGCACAAGAAAAATTGTGCTCCTCCAGCCTTGCTGTGCAGAAAGTTTGAAATTTGGCCACAGGTCGCGCAGAAATTCAGGATTTCTTTCATCTGCTGGGTAAGTCAGCTCTGGAAATATGGCTCCTTAAGCACACAGCAGAGCCCTTTCCTGTCAAGCTTGCTTGGATGACTCCTCTGAAACAACTTGGTTTAAAAAAAATATGGGGGCTACTAGGCATGGCCAAAGAGAAAGTCACTTCTATTTCCTCTCAGAAAATTCAAAACTAGACAACTACTTTTCTGGCAAAAGCCGGGTGCAGTGTCTCGTGACTGTAATCCCAGCAGTTTGGGAGCCAAAGGCGGATCACAAGGTGAGAAATCAAGACCCTGGCTGGCACCACGGTGAAACCCCGTCTCTATTAAAAAAAAAAAAAAAAAAAGACACACACACACACACACACACACACACACACACACACAATTAGCCGGGCGTAGTGGCGGGCACCTGTAGTCCCAGCTGCTCGGGAGGCTGAGGCAGGAGAATGGCGTGAACTCGTGAGGCAGAGCTTGCAGTGAGCTGAGATCATGCCACTGCACTCCAGCCTGGGGGACAGAATGAGACTCCGTCTCAAAAAAGAAAAAAAAAAAAAAAAAGTCCAGCTGCCTACAAGGACAGCATAATCCATCATCAATGCAATGAAAACAGAAAAAAAAAAAAAAAATTAAAAAGAAATTTTCCCCTTTCTGTCCTTCATTCCTCTACCTTCCCTTGTAAAATTAAAAATAAATTTCTTCTAATTTTTTTTTTTTTTTTGGAAGGGAGAGTAGTGGAAAGAGGAATGAAGGACAGAAAGGGGAAAATTCCAGGCATAAGGTAAATTTTAGAACAATTCACTGGTGTTTTGAATTCTTTCTCTAATTTGCTCGAAGTGTTTATTAATGCCCACTCTATACCTAGAGGGTCAAAAATGTTTAAAGGCTTTATAACATAAAGTCACACAATTTTAGAGTTTCTTTCTGCTTCTGGCAGTGCGATTGCCCGCTGGGAGGGCGAGCAGTACAAGGAAACGGTGACCCTTATGAACAGTGTGTCAGGATCTCCAGGTTTCTGTTTGTTGTTTCAGAAAGTCTGTGAGCTTATCTACTGTAATAGTATAATGTCATATTTGAAAAATGCAAAAATACCATTGTTTCAATGATTTGAACATCACAAACTAATGTTCCACAGAATCTCCTTGGTCAGACCCCAATGGGGATATGCAGAGGGTAAGTCATTCTCAGCCTGCAGTAGCCTCTGGATAAAGCATGGGCAGCTCTTTCAGAATGTAGTTGGTGCTGGGGGAAGCATAAGACTTTACATGTTTATTAAAAATAGGGTATAGGTTAAAATAGGGTAAGAAAAACTGGTTTAGATCAGAACGAAGAACAGATTTGGGGAGTGTTCTTTATTCAGTAAGTATTTGTGGAGCACTCTACTGAGTATGACACCCAGATGAGGATGTCTTACATTTACATGTAAAGAACCGGACATGTAAATGTGAGCTCAGATGAGTTCTGGACTCATGACAGATTTAGAACCATCTTTCAACAGAAATGTCAAGGAAGTCAAGGACCAATAAAGGTCCTTTGTTGTGTTTAGCAACAAAGAAATTGTGATTGATTTCAGCGAAAGCAGTTTGGGTAGAGGAACAACATGAGAGTCAGTTTGAAGTGGGTTAAGAAGAGAGTGGGAGGTCAGACAGGGGAGATTGCACCCATGGACAACCCTTTCAGGCAGATATGTTAGGAAGGGGAAGAAAGGGACAGGGTCAAAGCTGAAGTAGAACACAGGAATCAAGGGAGAGTTTTTAAGATGGGAGATAATTGAAAGCAAGTATTTCAATACATATGATACAGCGAAGTAACTATTGTTTTGTGTTCTTTCATTAGATGGTCAGTCAGGTATGGCCACGAGAGAGCACAAAAGGGAGGTGAAGGAAAACGAAGTTTATTGTATTCAGAGGTCCTACAGAAACAGGGTCATGTGGTGGGAGGATGGAGGGAGGGAGGGAGAAGTACCAAGGCAGCCAGCTCAACCAAGCAAGCAAGGATCAGAGAGACCCAGAGAGCAAGTGCCTTGATCAGGGATCAGTGTGGGGTACACAGGCAAAAAGCAGGAGGGGATTTCATTGGTGCATTTGAATGTCACTAGGTTAAAATCAGAGGACGGCAACAAGCGGAACTTAGGGCAGGGGCCAGCCTTATCACACTGGTGCACCTGGCTGCCTGGGCACGGTGCTCATAGACTGTAGGCATTGAGGCAGCAGGAAATATGATGTTTCAAAATTTACAAAACTACTACTAATTCACTGAGTGTTTATTGAAAACACATTATGAGGTGAAATATGAGATGAGAAATGCATAGTTCTTGCTCTCATGGAGTTTGCGAACTAGGTCACTCCATAAGGTCAATCACTAATATAATAGAATTGAAAGAATATGGCTCATCCAAGTAGTATGAGCAGTACTATATGGATTAAAATGTTGAAGGTTATTTATTCATGTTGGATTAGGAAAGATATTTTGGAGAAAGCGGACCTTAAAGAATGAAATATTCCAACAGTAGGAGGTGGGAAATCAAAGCACAAAGGATGTGGAAGACCATGGGGTATCATATTGGATATTTGGTTATTATACCATAGTCTCAAAAGATATTTTTTTTTGGAAGGGATAGTAGAGGAAAGAGGAATGAAGGACAGAAAGGGGAAAATTCCAGGCATAAGATAAATTTTAGAACAATTCACTTGTGTTTTGAATCCCTTTGCTAATTTGCTCAAAGTATTTAGTTAATTCAACAGGTATTTACTTAGTGCTTACTATGTGTAAGGCTGACACATAATCTCAAGGAGCTCCCAGTCAAGTGTATGTTCAGTTCTATAAGACAAGGAAATACCCAATGATAAGAGATTACATAGGCGAAATGTGTATGGAGGAAACAGAAAACCCAGAGTAGCCTTTCCAGAAGAGAGAGAGAAGCAGTTTCAAATATTACGGACGGAATAGAGTAAAAGGATACCTGAAATGGGTCTGTGGGCTTTTGCAATATGGAGGAAACTGCAGGAGCAGTTTCATTGAAGAAATTGGGAGCAAAATTATAACTGTTATAGACCGAATATTGATTAGGAAGTCAGGGAATGAGGACAGGGAAAGAGGAGAAATACCTTTAGAGGTAAATATATGGCAGCTGCTGAGGGCAAAGTAAGAAAGAATGAGATAAAAAAAAAGATCCTATAATTTTAAATCTCAGTGAATAATGGGATCAATGACAAAATAGGGAAATCAGGACAAATACTTAATTTTAAGGGAGCTTTGGTTTCTGCTTGATTAAGTTTGAAATATGGATAGACATTTAGTCCATGATTGAAAAAAAAAAAAGGATACAAAAAATTTAAAGAAATGTTAGGTCTAGACACAGCTTATTTCGATTTGCATAAGCTAGGTAGTTGCAGCCAGGGTCCTAGCAGATAAAACAGTGGAGGGGAGAGAAGAGTATAAAGCACAGGAGAAAAGGATGAGAAAGGTGGTTAAAAGTCAGAGGAACTGACTGACAAGAAGTGGTTAGAAAAGCAAAGGAAACCATCAGAGGGAGTTGTTATGGCAGTTAAGGAGAGTTTTGTTTTCATGGTTGTGTAATCTTCAAAGGTTAGACTGTTTGCTCTAAAGCAGAATAAAGACCAAGAAAATGCCATTGATTGTGACAGCTAATAATTATTGATAATCTTGAGAGCCATTTGTTCCCAAATGGAGACAGGCATTGTAGTAGATTGATTAAAACAACAGACACTAGATTGCAAGGAGTTAAGGCGTGAGTGGGATTTCTTTTCTATTGCTGCAGAGAAGGTGATAGAAAACCTTAATACGAGGTTGTCGTAAGGTTGAGAGAAGACCTGAGCATATTTATATGAATAACTGTATGTGTAGAGGAATAAAGTCATTGGAGGTGACACTTGAAAGGAAAAGGTAGAAAATTGATGAAGCAAAGTTGGGGAGACAGTATGATTTAGCTTCTATCTCAGTGTTTCTGTCAGAATTTAATGAAGTCATGGGTATAACATATCTGATATATAATAGGTTTTCAGTAAGTATGACCTATTAGTATTTTGGAGTCAGACGAAATGAAGAAGGAATTTATCAAGTGCCTACTCTGTGCCAAACTCATGTTGTTTCACTTCCCCTCCACAACAACTCACTGAGCTGGGTGTTGTCAGCCACATTTTGTATCTGATAAAACCAGAGGTGAGGCCTTGCTTTATGTCACAACGAAGTAACAGCTGAGTTTGGATTTGAACGTAAGTCCATCAGAGACTAAAGATACCACGAGGCCTTACAATTTTATGAATGATTTTGGTTTTACACAGGAGTAAAGAAAACAAGGGAAGTAATTTGAATAAGCTTTTTTTGAAGAAGCTTTTGCTGAACAGGTTGTATGTTCTTTGTGAAGCAAAAGGTGAGATATTTGCTGAGAGTGAGGAAGTCCAGGTAGGAGAGGAGACTGAGGAGCGTGAAGAAGACTTGAAATAGCAAATGTAGGGAGTTTGGGCATCATTAAGAAAGAAAACAAGTGGAGGTAGTGTGTCCGGAATTGGTGGGTTCTTGGTCTCACTGACTTCAAGAATGAAGCCGCGGACCCTCGTGGTCAGTGTTATAGTTCTTAAAGATGGTGTGTCCAGAGTTTGTTCCTTCAGACATTCAGATGTGTCTGGAACGTCTTCCTTCTGGTGGGTTTGTGGTCTCACTGTCAGGAGTGAAGCTGTGGACGTTCGTGGTGAGTATTACAGCTCTTAAGGCGGTGCGTCTGGAGTTGTTCATTCTTCCTGGTGGGTTCATGGTCTTGCTGGCTTCAGGAGTGAAGCTGCAGACCTTCGCGGTGAGTGTTACAGCTCATAAAGGCAGCGTGGACCAAAAGTGAGCAGCAGCAAGATTTATTGCAAAGAGCAAAAGAACAACACTTCCACAGTGTGCAAGGGGACCTGAGCAGCTTGCCACTGCTGGCTCAGGCAGCCTGCTTTTATTGCCTTATCTGGTCCCACCCACATTCTGCTGATTGGTCCATTTTACAGAGTGCCGATTGGTCCACTTTATAGAGAGCTGATTGGTGCATTTACAATCCTTGAGCTAGACACAGAGTCATAGAGTGCTAGACCTCCAAGTCTCCACTAGATTAGCTAGATACAGAGTGCTGATTGGTGTATTTAGGAACCCTGAGCAAGACACAGAGTGCTATTGGTGCATTTACAATCCTTGAGCTAGACACAGTGTCACAGAGTGCTAGTCCTAGAAGTCCCTACTAGGTTAGCTAGATACAGAGTACCAATTGGTGTATTCCCAAACCCTGAGCTAGACACAGAGTGCTGATTGGTGCATATACGATCCTCCAGTTAGATATAAAAGTTCTCCAAGTCCCCATCCAGTTCAGGAGCCCAGCTGGCTTCACCCAGTGGATCCTGCACAGGGCTGCAGGAGGAGCTGCCTGCCAGTCCTGAGCTGCACCTGAACTCCTCAGCCCTTGGGCTGTTGACAGGACTGGGTGCCACAGAGCAGGGGGGGTGCCCGTCAGGGAGGCTCAGGCCGGGAGGGAGCCCACAGCAGGGGGAGGAGCTCAGACATGGCGGACTGCAGGTCCCCAGCCCTGCCCTGCGGGGAGGCAGCTAAGGCCCGTTGAGAATTTGAGTGCCCCGCCAGGGGCGGGCACTGCTGGGGGACCCGGCGCAGCCTCCGCAGCTGCTGGCCCGGGTGCTGAGCCCCTCACTGCCCTGGGCCGGCGGTGCCAACGGCCGCTCGGTGTGCGGGGTCCCCGTGCCGGCGCAGCGTCTGCCGGAACTCACACCTGCCGCCAGCGCAGCCCTGGTTCCCGCTGCGCCTCTCCCTCTACACCTCCCCGCAAGCAGAGGGAGGAGGCTCTGGCCTCAGCCAGTCCAGAGAGGCGCTCCCACAGTGCCCTGGCAGGCGGAAGGGCTCCTCAAGCGCCACCAGGGTGGACGCTGAGGCAGGAGGCCGAGGAGGCACTGAGAGTGAGGGTTGAGCACACTGTCACCTCTCAGTAGCATGGACTTTCAGTGAACCTTGTTTTATAAGGATTTCTCAAAATAAGGTCTCTGATACTACAACAGGGTCTTTCAAGTCAGGAATCAGCAAACTTTTTCTGTAAAGTGCCAGACAGTAAATGCAGGTATTTTAGACTTTGTGGGCCGTGTGGTCTTTGTTGCAACTGCTCAACTTAGCTGTTGTAGCATAAAAACAGCTACAAGGTAATATGTAAACAAATAAGTGAGGCTGTATTCCAATAAAACTTTATTAATGTTAAAAAAACTACTAATGTTAGAACATTTGAATATTCATACGTCTTGAAATGTTCTTTTGATTTTTTTCAAAGCACTTAAAATGTAAAACCATTTCTAGCTCAAAGACAGTACAAAAACAGGCAGTGGGCCGGGCGTGGTGGCTCACGCCTGTAATCCCAGAAGTTTGGGAGGCTGAGGCGGGCCGATCACAAGGTCAGGGGATCAAGACCATCCTGGCTAACATGGTGAAACCCTGTCTCTACTAAAAATACAAAAAATTAGCCAGGCGTGGTGGCGGGTGCCTGTAGTCCCAGCTACTCAGGAGGCTGAGGCAGGAGAATGGCAGGAACCGGTGAGGCGGAGCTTGCAGTGAGCCGAGATGGAGCCACTGCACTCCAGCCTGGGCGACACAGTGAAACTCTGTCTCGAAAACAAAAAAAAACAGGCAGTGAGCCAGATTTGGCTGTTAAATTACACATTCCTGGATTTCACTCTAGAAGGATCCAATCAGAATAATTGAGGGCAGGGCCCAGAAATCTGCATTTAAAAAGGGATCTTGAATGATTTTTTTAATCTACTCTGAGACTATTGCTTAAAGACAGAACTGTGAGTGAAGAGTGATTGTACATGGTTCCTTGAAAAATGCAGTCTCTAGGTCTCGAAATCACTGAGTTTGTAACACTTGGCAGCACAGGAAGAAGCCATGGAAGGGCCACAGTGGTCTGGAACTTGGCATGGAAGGAACAGCAGAGATGCATGGGTGAAAGATTCTATATTTGTGGCTAGTACTTTACTGGATGACCATCCAGGGGGCCCAGACTTGGCAGGAAGGCAAAGGAAGACAGAAGGAGGCTGACATACTTAAAAACTAAACCCAGGAGGATTACAGGAATTCAAGCTCATGATGAAAGTGAAAACCAGACTTGGAAGGTCCAGGGTCATGGGTAGAAGGACAGGCATTTGTGATTACAGCAGACATTCAGAACAGATATAAGCTCTGTTGACGTATAAGGTAGAGCCATATCAGGAATGGACTGGTGTCATGAAGGTGGGTGTTCTTGGAGGTGAGAGGTGGAGAACTCGTGAGGCCAGTGTCTAAGTAGGACTGGGTCAACACAACCAGATCGAGTGTCTAAGATACTCAAGATGCAGTTGGCCATGTGAGTAACATAAGATACTTGTCAGCATGCGTTAGGACAAGGGGGCCTAGAGAACAGTGTGTAATATTTGGACAGGTAGAGAACAGGAAAGGAGAAAGAAAAAAGGAGACGTTCATTAGTCATCTGCTCTGTGCTTCTTTAGTGGGCCCTGACACATGTAAACTCATGTGACCTTTAAACAGACTGCTGAGGAGAGCATTATTCCTTTTCAGAAGAATCTGAAGTCTTTGCTTTTGTTTTTTTCGTGAACACAAATTCACTTGAAACTTAAAGTAAAAATGTTTAAATAGGCCGGGCGTGGTGGCTCATGCCTGTAATCCTAGCACTTTGGGAGGCTGAGGTGGGCGGATCATGAGGTCAGGGGATTGAGACAATCCTGGCTAACATGATGAAACCCCATCTCTACTAAAAAATACAAAAAATTAGCCGGGTGTCGTGGTGGGCGCCTGTAGTCCCAGCTACTCGGGAGGCTGAGGCAGGAGAATGGCTTGAACCTGGGGGAGCTTGCAGTGAGCCAAGATGGCACCACTGCACTCCAGCCTGGGCAACAAAGCAAGACTCCGTCTCAAAAAAAAAAAGTTTAAATAACATTTTAACCTACTAGTAATATGTGAGAAAGTAGTTAAATAGTATATATATTATTGTATATGACGCACATTATATGTGTACATATTTTTACATTTTATACAAATATAAATTACATTGCTAAACAGATGATTGGAAATCTGTGCCATCAAAATAGGCAAACAAATATGTTAAATATTTAATCATTCCTAATATTTTCAATTCATAAGATATGGAGACAAAATAATTGATAATATATTTGTGATTAATTATTAGAAAAATGAGAATAAAGAAAGAAATGGAAGACTAAATTTAACATAAAAAGAGACCTCGTATACATTATCAATAATATTAATATTAGACTTCGAATACTGAAGCCTATTCTAAAAAATAAGTTATAGCTGTTACTACAGAGGACTCTAGTATATTACCCCAAATTTGTAGATGATGAAACTAATGCTCTGAGAGGACAAAAAACTTGTCCAGCATCACCGATCTGGGATATGAATTCAGATCAATCTGGGCAAAGATCATATTCTTTTCACCACTCCACTTGTGAAGTCCCAGTACTGTGATAAAATGTCTTTTAATTTGATTTCAACATCCTCTGAAAATGATAAAAGGAAGTGGCAGACTCTCAAAAGTTTTTTATAAAATTTAGTTGAGCTATGCAGTTATTAAGAAAAAGTCCAAGACATTCCTCCGTCACTTTACATTCAGATGTTAAATTGTGCAAAATTTATAAAATCCTTGAAGGAAACCTTAAAACTGAAGCAGGTGGAAGAAAGTCAGAAAGCTGAGTAGATGTTTAAGGCAGCGAGGAAGAAAGTTGCATGTCAACTTCATTTATGCTGGATGTATATGGTGGATTTGTTGGAAAAACAAGATGAAATTAAACATCATCATGGGAAGCAGCACACAGGAATATTGGCCAACCATGTCTTATGTTTCAGGTTGTTTTAAGCTACCAGAAAGAAGTCCTACAAAGTCATAAATTCCTTATTGTTTTGAAATAACTTTACCCAGGATAAATTAAACTCAACAACTGTGTTTGTGTTTCGGGAAACCTAATCTTTGATTCTCTCTGGCTGGAGTGTGCCTTCTCATTTCCCTAATGTCTCACCTCTGCCCACAACATAATGAATTCCACTTTTACTTGCTGAAATTCTCTTGTCTTTTGACTTTACCCACTCCTATCTTTGGATTGTCATTATTACATCCTCCCGTTTTCATCTTGCTTTGCCCTTTGTGGGGAGAGGTATCTTTATGTACTCTTTGCTCTTGTAAATCTTGTTGTAATCTTGTGCAAGAGTACACCCCGATTCTAGTTTTTTATTTTTTATATTATCCAAGACCTTTTACAACTTCCTTCAACTCACTCTTGGAACTTTAGTTTTTATTCTGTGTTTTCCCTGGTGCTTATTAGGACATTATTGTCCACGTTCTCCAGAATGGTCTCTCTCTGTCCTTGTCCTCCCTGTTTTTCTGTATTCCTTCATGCCACCTTCTTTTCTATGTTTCTCATATTTGTGCCTTCACATCCCCATTTTTCTCTCTTTTAAAACTGGAGGCCGAATAAGATTCTTCCTATGATGTTTTTTCCCATAGCTTTCTTCTGAAATTCTTCTTTATCTCTGAACCTTAATTCTTTTTTATTCTTATTAAATATCCTCCCCAAAAATCCATTAAATTTTCTTCATTCTTCAACTAAAAACCTTCCCTTCAATCTATTCCAAACCCATCAGATATTTGATTTACTTCCTCACCTCTGACTTTATTCTTGACCTTCTCCCAACTACTTTCTTACTATCCCCTACACTGAAATTGTACTTACCAAAGAAGTTCTAATGGCTTCCTCTTGAACAAATTGGATGTTCTTTCATCTGGGATCCTCATCTTTCCTGGAAATAACTCTATCCATGGGCTAGTAGATCATCTTTGAAATACTACTGAAGCAAGATGGGATTCTTCTTAAAAAAAAAAAAAAAAAACTAACAAAATGTCTTCTAAAGTGTGCATCATTTTGTTTATTTTTTACAGAGGTCAGAGATAACTTGCTATTTACATTTTCAGTGGCTGTCTTTAAAAGTGCCTAGATGTTTGAGTTGGTTTGAATGGTCAATAAATGGTTTTCCGAATTATGCAGGGTCCTTTTCCCTTAAGGTCAGACTTCTGAGTCAGTATTATAACCCTCACCACACAAACACACTGAATTCCCCTTAAGCTAATTTGCAAGTTGTCACCACAGTTGGACAATCTAAATTACTTTTTGAAAATAATTTTCTTAGTCATCTTGGTTCTTTTAAACAAACTTCCAACCTACTCAAACTCAAATTCAGTCAAAAATTAGAATTTTAAATATTTCTGAATTAAACTTGAAAGAACAAAAATTCCCTTCAAAAATTCCTATTAATGATAAAAATTACATTAGCTTTTATTTGGTTCCATAAATGTATTTTGTACTCTTGTGACTGTTCTTGACAAATTTTAATCATCATTATGAACAATTAGAGTAAAAAGTTACAGTGATGGAGAAAATGATTTAGAAAGTATAAAGGTTGTGGTTCTATAACAAAAGGCTTAGAATTTCAAGTTCAGTTCAGTCTGCCACGGTCTATTTTTCCTGCTAAGTGTGAGGAGGTGTAGCCTTAGACTTCTCTGATTTCTTCGTGCAGGTTTATGTCACTAGCTATTAACGTTGTTTAAATATAGCTTTCTTAATTCCTGAGAACAGTGCTGAAAATAGTGTTTTGACTAATAAAATGGAGAAGACAAAGAATCCAAAGACAAAGACAAGGTATGCACTGACTGATGTATGTCATTTTAATAACATAATTACTTGATAAGCACTTACATGATTTAGTTACTGATCTTCAACCTTTCAGAGCTAGAGAATGAGTTGGTGATGTATTACACCCAGGGACTGCCAAAAATGAGCAGTAATGCTGTATTTTGTGGTATTTTAGGAGACATATTCCTGAGCCGTATGATTAAGTAGCCTATCATATAAAGCTGGACAGTTTAGTGAAAACATTTCACAGCAGAACCAGGTTGCTTTTTGACTCAGTGCTTTCCTCAATTTCTCCAGGCTGGACACATTTTAGAGCAGTAAAAAAATATTGCACCATCTGTTCTTCTGATTTATGAGTAACTGGGAATAATTCAGAACATTCTGCCAGGATTATGCAACTAAGAACATTCTCCAGAACATCTAGTCCAGGCAATGCCACTATGTTGAACTTAGACTCATCTCAAAGAGGAGTGTTTTTTATGGACATGAATAGAAAACACTGATGATTTTTCTGAGGACTAAATATATTAGTCTACTTGCAGCAAGATGCTATGGTTTGAGCAAATGACTCAGTGTAATCCTGTCCAACTTCTCTTACACAAGAGAGGTCGGATTAAGATGACCATTGCAAGCAATCTCTATGAGGTAAATGTCAGCATCCATTTGTCAATTAACTTGTGTTTATTGAGTACTTATTGGATGCAGACACTCTATCAAGTACCAGGGACGAAACAGAGAGCAAGAAATTGTCCTGAGTCTATTAGAGGCTAGAGGTAATTAGGATTATAGGTAATTCCTGGTTTTATGGACAATTACGATGTAGTGTTGCAATAGTTTTGAGTGGAGGATGCAATAAGAACACACAGGAAAGACATTCAGCCTGGTCTGGAGGTGCATGGGGATGGTTCAGAAGAGGTTCTTGGAAGAAGTAGTGCTCAACCAGATTCTGAATAATGAACAGTGTTGGCCAGGTAAAGAGATGGCAGAGCAGGAAGAATATTCTAGGAAGTGAGAACAATGTGCAGAATTCTGAAGGTGAGAAAGTGACCCACTCAGAATATGTTGTGCAGTGAGAGGAGAGGAGTGGGGAAAAATGAAGATGGAGAGAAAAGCAAAGCCCAAATCATAATGTCTGCATATCGTGCTGAGGGGTGTGGTATTTATTCTAAGGATAATAGGGAGCAATGGGAATGTTATGAACAGGAATGACATAGACATTAGTGTTTATTATTAGGGTGAAAGATCACCTTAGTTATATAATTACAGCAAAGTGAAGTGGGAGGAGGGATGGAAATAGAAGGCAGGGTGTGGTCAGGAGGCTTGTACAGTCATCTAGTAAGGACATGATGGTGTCTTGAGACGAGGAAAATAGGTAGATATGGGGGAGATGTCAGGGGTAGAATTAATGGAATATGGTGATCGTCTATTGGGAATGAGCAATATGGAACACTGTAAAAGGACTCTTGGGTCTGTTCTAGGCCATGTGAAAGAAGGCGGCACCATTTAGTGAGCGAGAACAGGGAAGAGTGGTATGTTTGTGGGTGCATCATTGAGTTCAACTTTGAATGTGTTGACTTGGAATGAATATGTAAAAGAAGGTGGGGCAATCCCACTTCCGTTTTTTTGTGGTTGTTGTTGTTAGCGTGTTTTTTGTTTTTGAGAGGGCATCTTGCTGTGTCGCCCAGGCTGGAGTGCAGTGGTGCGATCTCGGCTCACTGCAACCTCTGCCTCCTGGGTTCAAGTGATTCTCCTGCCTCAGCCTCCTGAGTAGATGGGATTACAGGCATGTGCCACCACGCCCAGCTAATTTTTGTATTTTTAGTAGAGATGTGGTTTCACCATATTGGCCAGGCTGGTCTCAAACTCCTGACCTCAGGTGATCTGCCTGCCTTGGCTTCCCAAAGTGTTGGGGTTACAGGTGTGACCCACCACACCCGGACCCCACTCCTGTTTTGGGTAGTTGTTAAGGGATGTTTCTTATAGGCCAATTATAGAAGTAGTATCAAGAAATCTCCTCAGCATTACTTTTATATTTTAGAGCTATTTCTGAAATAAAAGCTGACTATTCATAAAAATACAGTTGAAGCTTGGGCAGGGGCTTTGTTTTAGTTCTCTCCAGGTTGGAAATGAAAAGGTGCATGGGTGAGCAGGTTCAGCTGGCAGTGGAATTTCATTGCCATGAATTGCCAGTGGGCCATCTGATCCACCTCCTTGAAGGAGCAGACAGGCTAGGTACTGTGGTGCCTAGGCAGGATGAGTAATTAGAAATGTAATCAAGGTAAAAACTGAAGTTAAGGGATGTGTTGAGGTGGTGACATAGAGATAATCTAGAGAGGAGAATCGGAATGTGTTACAAAATGGGAGGAGTAAAGCAAGTAATATGAGCTGGATTATCAAGCAAGAGACTTGCAGATTCAGAGACCTAAAACAGAGAGGAATGGGTTGGGTTTGCAAGCAAGAGAGCTGCCCTTTTCCCTTGCTTTCCTAGGAGACTGAGGCTGTCTCAGAGAGTGAGGCTGATGCTAGAGGCTGTCTTTTGGGCATTCTCAGAGGCATGGTGCTTGCTCCTTTCATGAAGTCAGCAACAGGGCAGATACCTGTATTTAAGTCCTTAGGTCCCCTTTAGGCCTGGAAACTCTTCAATTTAGAGGGTAGTTTTAGTATTAGAAAGTTATGTCTGACTGCTGCTCCTGTGGGTGAATTACTTGCTTAGGATTTTGAGATAGGGAAGGATGGGTAGAGTGAGGACCTATGGGATGTGCAGGCAAAGCTGGTGGTCAGACTCTAAAGAAGAGCTAAGCATGGGTCTTCTAGGAAACTTTAGGATTGTGGGAATCCTTCTGGGAGAGGTTGAGAGTAAAGGTTTGGTGTGAGCCTTAGGTGATAGCAGAAACTTCTTGATGTGGCCTTCTGTGAAGTTTCAAGGAGGTGGCCTCTTGGGTTGCTGGCCCTAGTAGGGGACTTTATTAGCATTTCTCTTGGAGAAAACTTGGTTGGGTAAAAGCACTGAACTTCTGTTATGGGGCTTAGAATGCAAAGCTTTCCTTTGTTCATTTATTTGACTATGGAATCCTGTTTTCATGAAGCAATTTAAGGGTTCAGAGTTCCACGAAACACACTTTAAGAAGTGCTCTATTCAAAAATAGAGTTATTACTGAAGACCTTGAATCGTTGCAATCTAAAAATATTTTGGATGCAGAATGTCTTAAGGAAAATGTGCAGTATGAATTGCATATGTGATATCACTGACTGACCAACTGGAAGTTGAAGAGGAAAGTTACCCAAATAACCAAATAACCACAATTGTTGATAATATTCTTTTGAAAAATACTATTAGACAATGTAAATCTCACTATGATATTGATTGTATACATGTTGTCAGTGATATCTGGGGGCAAGGAGCACCTTTTTCAAATTTTTTTAATTTTTAAAAAAATTATTTGAGATGGAACCTTGCTGTGTTGCCTAGGCTGGAGTGCAGTGGTGCCATCTTGGCTCACTGCAACCTCCACCTCCCGGGTTCAAGCTATTCTTCTGCCTCAGCCTCCCGAGTAGCTGGGACTACAGGCGCCCGCCACCATGCCTGGCTAATTTTTATATTTTTAATAGAGACAGGGTTTCACCATGTTGACCAGGCTGGTCTCCAGCTTGTGACCTCAGGTGATCCACCTGCCTCGGCCTCCCAAAGTGCTGAGATTACAGGCATGAGCCACCGTACCCGGCCATGAATTTTTTTCTAATTCTAAATGGCTTTAGCACATCTTAAGCTTTTACCATTATAGTCATTATTGTAGGTTATTATCATTCTAGATAAAAATACCATCATAATTACCAACACCAAAACACCTGTTAATATACCATCTTAAAATATTCTATCATTTTATTAGCTTGGTTAGTAGCCAGAAGAGACAGTACTGCACATAAATTAACAGGCTCCAACAGTAGTCTTTCCAGATTCATCTCTCTGCTTTGTTACCTACTAGCTCTGTGATCTTAGGTAAGTTACCTAACTCCTCTGTGCCTAGTTTTCTCATTGTAAAATGAAAACACTATTTTTGGAATGCAGTTCTGAATTCTTCTGTGAAGCATGTTGATGCTTCAAGAAAAGATAGTACCAAAGGAAAGAAACACTTCTTCAAAAATGGAAACCTTGATAATTTGCAATTTTTTCTAGTGTTTCTCTCATTGCCAACTGTGTGAACTGCTTTGAAGCCTTTCTAACCTTTATCTTATGCGTGCTGGGAAAAAATAAAATCTATTTTGAAGTTCTTAGTTACTCTTCAGTATTCTGAATTAGCATTCCTAATGTTCACTTACATACATTCTCTTTATCTTTGATGTCACTTCCATTTTAAAGCAAAAGAAATGATGTGATATGAGAACTGAACTGTCCCACTGCCTGGGTAGGGTTTGGCCATTTGGGAACGATCTAAAATACTTAGCATTCATCAATTGGAATAATTCAATTTGCAGGACCAGGATTAAGAACCCAGACTGATAGTTCTTCCCCTTGAACTCCTGTGAGCTCTTTAAGCTTCTACTTCCAGAAAGGAAGATTAAGGTGGAGAAATAGTGAGAGATATTGAAGATATGCTATGATATTAACTAGACCCCTATGACTGAAAATGAGACTGTTTGTTAATATCTAAAGATGACTGGAGAAGTTATGGCAGCTACCTGAGATATTTCCAATGGAAAAGGGAGATTTGACAAAGCAGGGATAAAAGGCCATGCAGGGAGGAAGTTAAGTGTTATTTGCTCTTACCCTAAGGAGCCCTGCTTATCCAATGAACTGATTGCATCCATTTATTTGTCTATATTTTCAGGGGAAAATGAACTTGTGAATGGTAGGAACTATATATCTTAATTTCTTCTTCAGCCTTGTCTTCTTAGCAGTTGGCATACTGTGGCTAATCTTATGTTTTCACTGGGTGTTCAATATAAATAGCAGGTTTGGCTTGCAGGGTGAAATTTCTCAAGCAAAATGATGTAATCATTGTCTTAAAAGAGCATGAAAGAAAATGAAGGCAGTAGTTTATAGATTAAATATAGTTGCTCAAGCTTAATGCTGAGATTATTTTCAGGTTTAAAAATTGTAAAGATTTACCAAATGAATTGGTAAAGTAGTAGGGAGAACTGATACCACTTTATTCAATACATACAAAGTAAAAAATACCCTGATTCTTAGACCTGGAAATAATCTGAAGTGGCTTTTTAGGCCAATCATTGCCTTCATCCAAAATAACCCCAAATGGCTACAGTAACCAAAAGAGCATAATATTTGTACAAGAACACATAGACCAATGGAACAGAATAGAGAACTCAGAAATAAGACCACACACCTACAACCATCTGATCTTTAACAAACCTGACAAAAACAAGCGATGGGGAAAGGTTTCCCTATTCCATAAATTGTGATGAGAGAACTGGTTACCCATATGCAGAAAATCAGAACTGGACAACTTCCTTACACTATATACAAAAGTCAACTCAAGATGGATTAAAGACTTAAATGTAAAGTCCAAAACTATAAAAACCCTAAAATAAAACCTAGTAAATACCCTAGGACATACAAATGGGCAAAGATTTCATGACAAAGATGCCGAAAGCAATTGCAACAAAAGCAAAAATTGATAAATGGAGTCTAATTAAACTAAAGAGATTCTGCGCAGCAAAAGAAACTATCAACAGAGTAAACACAACAGGCTACAGAATGGAAAAAAAAAATTTGCAATCTATTCATCTGACAAGGGTCTAATGTCTAGCATCTGTAAGGAACTTAAACATATTTACTAGAAAAAAACAAACAACTCCATTAAAAGGTAGACAAAGGACATGAACAGACACTTCTCAAAAGAAGACATACATGTGGCAGACAATATGAAAAAAAGCTCAACATATCTGATCATTAGAGAAATGCACATCAATACCACAATGAGATACCATCTTATACCAGTCAGAATGGCTATTATTAAAAAGTCAAAAAACTGATGCTGGCAGAGTTGTGGAGAAAAAAAGAATACTTTTACACTTTGGTGGGAGTGTAAACTAGTTCAACCATTGTGGAAAACAGTGTGGTGATTCCTCAAAGACCTAGAGGCAGAAATACCATTTGACCCAATAATCCCATTACTAGGTATATACCCGAAGGAATAGAAATTATTCTATTATGAAGACACATACATGTGTATGTTCATTGCAGCACTATTCATAATAGCAGACATGGAATCAACCTAAATGGCCATCAATGATAGACTGGATAAAGAAAATGTGGTACATATACACTATAGAATACTACGCAGCCATAGAAAGGAACAAGATCATGTCTTTGCAGGGACATAGGTAGAACTTAAGGCCATTATACCTCAGTAAACTAATGCATGAACAGAAAACCAAATACTGCATGTTCTCACTTATAAGTGGGAGCTAAGTGATGAGAACACATGGACACATGGTGGGGAACAACACACAGTGAGGCTTGTCAGAGGGTAGGGGGTGGGAGGAGGGAAAGGATCATGAAGAATAGCTAGTGGATTCTGGACTTAACACCTAAGTGATGGGATGATCTGTGCAGCAAACAACCATGGCACATGTTTACCTATGTCACAAACTTGCATATCCTGCACGTGTACCCCTGAACTTAAAATAACAGTTGGAAATAAAAAATAAACAAAGCAACCCCAAATGATAATCTTATAAAGAGTCTTATTTTCAAATATCTCAATAAGTGAAGTTTTATAAACTACCTAGGAAATTTTAATTTTGATTCATAATTTCCTTCATTTTTCAAAGTAATTGAGGCTTCCTTTGGTAATTAATTTCACTTTTTTTAAAATCCTGGAAACCTGTGAATTAATTTCACTTTTAATTAATGAAGTTTATGTTTTATTTTTCTTATTTCTTTTTTATTTAAAAAAGGCTAAATTTTCTCACAGTTCTGCAGGGTTACAGGAAGCGTGGTGCTGGCATCTGCTTGGCTTCTGGGAAGGCCTCAGGCATCCTACAATCGTGGCAGAAGGCAAAGGGGAAGCAGGTGTCTCACATGGTGGGAACAGGAGCAAGAGAGAGTCAGGGGAGGTGCCACACACTTTAAAAAAAACAAAAGCATATCTCCTGAGAACTCACTCACTATCATGAGGACAGCACCAAACCATGAGGGATCCACCCCCGTGACTGAAATGCCTCCCATCAGGCCACACCTCCAACACTGGGGATTACAATTCAACATAAGATTTGGCGGACTGGGTGCAGTGGCTCACACCTGTAATCCCAGCACTTTGGGAGGCCGAGGCAGTCAGATTACCTGAGGTCAGGAGTTCGAGACCAGCCTGGCCAACATGGTGAAATCCTGTCTGTACTGTCTCTACTAAAAATACAAAAATTAGCTGGGTGTGGTGGCACATGCCTGTAATCCCAGCTACATGGGTGGCTGAGGCAGGAGAATTACTTGAGCCTGGGAGGCGGAGATTGCAGTGAGCTGAGATTGTGCCACTGCACTCCAACCTGACTGACGAGTGAGACTCTTGTCTCAAATAAAAACATTTGGCAAAGACATATATTCACACTGTATCATTCCAGCCATGTGCCCCCAAATCTCATGTCCTTCTCACATTGCAAAATAAAATCATGCCTTCCCAATTGTCCCCCAGAGTCTTAACTTGTTTTGGTCTTAACTCAAAAATCCAAAGTCCAAGGTGTCATTGAAGACAAGGCAAGTCTCTTACACCTATGAGCCTGTAAAATAAAAAACTAATTATTTCCTTCTAAGACACAATGCCAATGCAGACATTGGGTAAACATTCCCATTCCCAAAGGGAGAAATTGGCCAAAAGAAAGGGGCTGCAGGCCCCATGTAAGTTCAAAATGCAATCATTAAACCTTAAAGCTTCAAAATAATCTTGTTTGACTCCAAGTCCCAGATCCAGGGCTCACTGCTGCAAGTGGTGGGCTCCTAAGGCCTTCAGCAGCTCTGCCCCTGCATCTTTGCAGTGTACAGCCACCGTGGCTGCTCTCACAGACTGTTGAGTGTCTGGGCCTTTTCCAGGTACAGAATGCAAACTGCTTGTGGATCTACCATTCTGGGTTCTGGAGGACAGTGGGCTCTTCTCACAGTTCCACTAGGCAGTGCTCCAGTGGAGACTGTGTGGGGCCTCCAACCCCATATTTCTCCTCTACACTCCCTTGGTTGAGGTTCTCTGTGGGAGTTCTGCCCCTGCAGAAAGCTTCTGCCTGGGCACCCAGGTTTTCTCATACAACCTCTGAAATTGAAGTGAAGTTTGCCAAGCCCCCACCACTCTTACACTCTGTGCACCTACCTACAGGCATAACACCTTGTGGAAGCTGCCAAGGCTTATGATGGCTTATGCTCTCCAGAGCAGTGGCCTGAGCTGTGCATGGAACCCTGTGAGCTGAGACTGGAGCGGGAATGGCTGGGAATGTGGGGAGCAGTGTTCCGAGGCTGTGCAGGGTTATGGGGCCCTGGGTATGGCTCACAAAACCATTCTTCTTTCCTAGACCTCTGGGCCTGTGATGGGAGGGTATACCTCTGAGATCTCTGAAATGTGGGCCTTTTCCCATCATCTTTATTATTAGCACTTATCTCCCTTTTAGTTATGCAAATTTCTCTAGCAAGTGATTGCTCCACAGCCTGCTTAAATTCCTTCCCTGAAAATGTGTTCTTTCTCTGCCACATGGCCAGGCTGCAAATTTTCTAAACTTTTATGTTCTGCTTCCCCTTTCAGTGTAACTTCCAACTTTAACTCATTTCTTTGCTCCTGCATCTGAACATAAGCTGTTAGAAGCAGCCATGCTTCTGACACTTCTTGAACACTTTGGTACTGATAAATTTCTTCCACCAGATACCCTAGGTCATCACTCTCAAGTTCAAACTTCCACAGATCCCTAGGGCATGAACAGAATGCAGCCAAGATCTCTGCCAAGGCATAACACATGTGACTTTTGCTCCCAATAAGTTCCTCATTTCCATCTGAGACCTTGGCGGCCTGTCCTTCACTGTCCATATCACTATCAGCATTTTGGTCACAACCATTTAACCAGTCTCTAAAAAGTTCCAAACTTTCCCTCTTCTTCTTGTCTTCTTCTGAGCCTTCCAAACTCTTCCAACCCCTACCTGTTACCCAGTTCCAAAGCTGCTTCTGTATATCAGGTATCTTTATAATAATGCACCACTCGTTAGTATCAATTTTCTGTACTACCTTGTTCTTGTATTGCTATAAAGACATAGGTAATACTTGGTAATTTATAAATAAAAGATGTTTAATTGACTCACTGTTCTGCAGGCTTTACAGGCAGCATGATGATGGCATCTACTGGGCTTCTGAGAGGGCCTTAGGAAGCTTACAATCATGGCAGAAAGTGAAGGGGGAGCAGGCATCTCACGTGGTGGAAGCAGGAGCAAGGGAGAAGGTTCTTTATTTGGAACCTGAATCATTCTTCATTTTCTCCCAAATACCTACAAAGAGTCTGCTTCTGTCGCCCGGGCTGGAGTGCAGTGGCATAATCTTGGCTCACTGCAAGCTCCGCCTCCTGGGTTCACAACATTCTCCTGCCTCAGCCTTCCGAGTAGCTGGCGCCCGCTACCATGCCCAGCTATTTTTTATTTTTTTATTTTTTTATTTTAGTAGAGACGGGATTTCACCATGTTAGCCAAGATGGTCTCGATCTCCTGACCTCGTGATCTGCCCACCTTGACTTCCCAAAGTCCTGGGATTACAGGCGTGAGCCACCGTGCCTGGCCTTTCAGTTCTTTTATTTAATATTCTATATTGAAATGGGGCCTGAAAGGTAGAGGCATCTGTTTTTTTTTTTTTTTTTTTTTTTTTTTCCCCCTATGCTAGAATCACATGCTACTTTGACTATCAGTGGTGGAGATGGAACAAGGCCAACCACATATGGGGGGCAGTTCTGGGACCTCCTGGTATGACCTATCAGCAGATCAGTTCACAGTAAGCACGTGATTGAATAATTCAATAATGCTGTCCTAATTAAGAATCCCAAGGCCGGGCATGGTGGCTCACACCTGTAATCCCAGCACTTTGGGAGGCCGGGGTGGGTGGATCACTTGAGGTCAGGAGTTTGAGACAAGCCTGGCCATCATGGTGAAACCCTGTATCTCCTAAAAAATACAAAAATTAGCTGGGTGTGGTGGTGCACACCTGTAATCCTAGCTACTCCAGAGGTTGAGGCCAGAATAGCTTGAACCTGGGAGGCAGAGTTTGCAGCGAGCCAAGATTGGGCCACTACACTCCAGCCTGGATAACAGAGTGAGACTCTGTATCAAAAAATAAAAATAAAAATAAAAATAAATCCCAGAAGAAAATTCTTCAATTCTGCAAATGCTAAATAGTTAAAATAATTATTTGAATATTTTATTGCACTTTGTTTCACAGATACTTTACAATTATGGTATTCAAATTAGCTGTTCATTGCAAGGAGCATTTCAGAGTGGTTATCGTTATTATTCTCATTTTGAAGATGAGGAAGCCTGTAAGGATTTGGTTTATGATATTTTTGAATTCAAAGGCTCATTTCTACATTCTGTTATTCACACTATTAATTTAAGATATTTGGGTAATTTGAAAAGGAAATAAAAAAGGCATTTCACACAAACACTAATATATCTGGTAGTAATTAACTTCTGAAAAATGTCCATTCCTGGGGCCATATGGTCTTAGACCTTTAATATTTAGGCATATTCAATGAGTTCACAGAAAGTATAATTAGGGGAGTGGTCATATTCTTCCCTCTTCATCGTTTCATTTAGGATTTGGTACTTGTTAAACAGAGGTTAGAAGACATAGAACATAAACATCCAACTTTTTAAAACCTGAAAATCACAGTAGGCTGAGTCTTTCCTGAATAATTGTGATTAAACAAATATGAGGAAAAAATTAAAGTTCTCAGTTTGACATTAAACATTTAAAATAAGGAAGTGGTAGAGATACAGATTTTATATCAATGTCTCGAAGCTTTTGTCCAAATATGTTCTCTCTATTTTTTTCTTTTTTGAGACAGTCTCTCATTCTGTCACCCAGGCTGGAGTGCATGGGTGGCATGATCTCAGCTCACTTCAGCCTTCACCTCTCAGGCTCAAGTGATACTCCCACCTCAGCCTCCCAGGTAGCTGGGACTACAGGCGTAAGCCATCACACCCTGCTCATTTTTGTGTTTAGTAGAGATGTGGTTTTGCCATCTTGCCCGGGCTGGTCTTGAATTCCTGAATCCAGTGATTCACCTGCCTCAGCCTCCCAAAGTGCTAGGATTACAGGTGTGAACCACCAGCCCCAACCCCAAATATGTTCTCTTACTCTGTTCTTCAATTTTTCTGGACATCACTTCCTGTTATATTTATTCAATGGAAAACCAGAGCAAAGAAACAGACCTCAGACAGTTACCAATATTTATGGAATAACTGCTGGGGTCAGAACGTGGTCTCAATGCTCAGGGGAACTGTGAAGAAACCAAGTTCCAGGTTCTTACCAACAATAAAATCTGCTCTGTAATGGGGAGTAGGAATAGATTGAACTAATAGAAATCCTTTGATCTTACTATTGCTCTACAAAGTGGGATGAGATGATTCTGTAAGGCAAGGACAGCAAAGGCCCAGGAAGAGAAGCAGCAGCAGATCTAAACAGTGGAAGGAGAAGTGGACAAATTGTGAGTCAAAGATGTGTGTTTGTCTGATAATAAATTATCTAATTCAAGAAATGAAGCTGGAACTTTCATTTCCAGAGTCTTGGCTCTTTAAATGAGTGAGTGTTTATGAAAGGACACAGTCTACCACTGTATGTAGCAACATTGTTGCCAACTCTCATATCTCCAAGATAAAGGAAGGTTCTCTAATTAAAGAAGTATAATTGGTTACAGTTTCTCACCACTCCAGATAAGTTTTATGCCCACCAGAAGGGAAGAAGATGGCTGGAATTGTTTCAACAGTTGGAAGATTCTTGGGGAAATGAGCCCTTTCTTGTCCAGTGAAAGGAGGGACAGCACATCCATCAGCCAATCAGTGGGTAGATGGGCAGTAGGTTCTCTTGAAGGCTGGTTTGTAGAGGTGGCCCTTGGTATCTTCTCTTATAAGACCCATAGATGTAGCCCTGGCCCTTGTCTAAGTGACCAGTTAGTCAGTGGCTGGACTGTCCAGTTTAAAACTTCCAATCCCTTTAAAATTTGTAGCTAAATAACATTTGCACACATATTTCAAATACTGCATTTGGACTTAAATTCAGACTTCCATAATATAATAAAGCTGCATTACCTGCAACAACTGTAACTTCAACTACTTTGGAAAGCAGTCTATTGATCAAAGAAAGAAAATTTCATTACAAAGCATTAGTTTTTAGGGGCCTAATAGGCAGTATGGTGAGCTGAGTAGGTTTTCTTCCTGGAAGCAGAGAGTACTTACTACCCAATAATGTGTTAGGAATTAAGAACAGTTAGAGAAAAAGAGGGACTGATTGTCAGAGAACACTGCCATGCTTAGTTTTGAATTTTAAGTGGATGTTAGGAGGAATTTGAAGTTGCTGTTCTGGAAAGGGTTCAGACAATGACACCTGATACAGGTAAAGTTTGCTGCAGGTTGGAGAAATCCAGTGGCAAAACGAATGTGATGTGGAGATTATGCAGATATTAGACTTTTAGGATAGAGGCGAGACAGGTGACACTCTTCCCATTTTACAGATGGCAAAATACTATGATTTGAATGTGTCCTCTAAAATTAAAGTGTTAGGAACTTAATCTTCAATACAAGTGTTGAGAGGTGGAACTTGTAGGAGGTGATCAGGTCATGAGGGCTGTGTCCTCATGAATGGTTCAATGCCATTATTACTGGAGTGTGTTAGTTATAGAGAGAGTGAGCTCCTGATAAAAAAGGATGAGTTCAGCTCCTTCTCCCTCTCTCGTGTGCTCTCTTGCTTTTCCACCTTCTCCATGGAATGGTGCGGCACACAGTCCCTTGCAGATGTGTGCTCCTCAATCTTGAACTTCCCACCAGCCTCCTGAACTATAAGAAATAAACCTCTGTTCTTTATAAATTACTCTGTCTCAGGTGTTCTGTTATAGCAGCACAAAAATGAACCAAGACACAAAACTAAAGTTCAAAGAGGTTAATTCTGTTTCCTGAGGTTTTATGGCTAATAAGGATGGATCTGGGGCTTAAACCAAGGAGTTTCTGATTTCAAAACCCATGCTTTTATTCTGAAGATAATCAGGTAATTTTTAACAAATACAGTGGATGAAACAATTATAGAAATCTATATTTGGATTCAGAAATACAGAAACAAATTAACTTAAAAAATTGAAAGACAGTAATACAATACACAGCACTGGGGAAGAATTTCTCTATGGGTCTTCACTACAATTGCTAGATGTTAACTTAGTTTACATTAAGAAGATTTAATGGATCAGGAGTATTTCTCAAAGTTGAGTAAGGTATAGACCCCTTATTATTTATTATTTCCATTTATTTTAATATGTAAGAGTTTGCTTTTCCTTTCTGATTTTTTATAATTAGGCAAAGATGGCCATTTACGTGGTTCCAAATTCAAAACCATTTATTTATATAAAATTCAAAACTACGGCCAGGCACGGTGGCTCACGCCTGTAATGCCAGTACTTTGGGAGGCCTAGGTGGGTGGATCACAAGGTTAGGAGATCGAGACCATCCTGGCTAACACAGTGAAACCCCGTCTCTACTAAAAATACAAAAAAGTTAGCTGGGCATGGTGGCGGGCACCTGTAGTCACAGCTACTCAGGAGACTGAAGCAGGAGAATGGCATGAACTCAAGAAGACGGAGCTTGCAGTGTGCCGAGATGGCGCCACTGCACTCCAGCCTGGGTGACAAAGCGAGACTTCTCTCAAAAAAAAAAAAAAAAAAAAAAAAAAAAAAAAATCAAAACTACATTAAGTCAAAAGATTTCATCCCTGCCCCCTTCACATTTTTTTTTCTATTTTTTCCCTCGTATAAACAAGTTTCTATTAGTTTTGATTTATTCTTTCATTATTTCTTCTTGAAAATCTAAGCAGAATTGTATATTTACATTAGTATTCCTCTTCATCTTTCTTGCAAAAAAAAAATCCGCTATACCTTGTTGTTGTCGTTGGCTTTTTTTGCTCTTGTGCCCAGACTGGAGTGTAATGGCATGATCTTGGCTCACTGCAACCTCTGCCTCCAGGTCTCAAGTGATCCTCCTGCCTCAGCCTCCTGACTAGCTGCGATTACAGGTGTCTGCCACCACGCCCAGCTAATTTTTGTATTTTTAGTAGAGACGGGGTTTCACCATGTTGGCCAGGCTGGTCTTGAACTCCTGACCTCAGGTGGTCTGCCTGCCTTGGGCTCCCAAAGTGCTGGGATTACAGGCGTGAGCCACCATGCCCGGCCTGTTGTTGTTTTTAACTTGACAATACATCTTGGAGATCACTCCTTATTATTATGCAGAGATCTTGCTCATTCCTTTTTACAGTTGCATAGCACTCCACTATGATGGTATCATAGTTTATTCAACCAGTTGCCATTCACGGACATTTGCGTTCTTTTCAATCTTTTGCTATTATAAATAGTGTTACAATAAATACCTTTGTGCACAATCACTTCATATTTTTCTTGTTTATCTTTGGGGTATATTCCAAAAAGTAGGTTTGGGATCAATGCCAAAGGGCAAAGGTACAGGAAAATTCCCTCTGTGTGGAACTGTACCATTTTGCATTTTCATCAGTATTGCTTGTTTCTTTCCTGCACTTGTGGTAGAGAATGTTCTCAAGCTTCTGATTTTAGGATAGACCCCTCTCAAATGGAGACAATTATTGTGGACTCCCAGTGTTGACTTAAGTGATTTTAATTATTATATTACTTATATGTGAGAAAACATAAAATTATATATAAGTTCTTTATGCTTGTAGTTTTTATGAAAGTATGTATCTAAAGCAAATATACATATTAAATATAAATAAACTAGAAACCCATTACAATTTGTATTAACAACATTAATTTAATATAATAAATGATGTTATTTTTCTGAAATGAAATGGCCACTTAAGAATGTGAATATGGTATTGATTCTTGTAATACATTTTTTAAACATTGTGTATGCATATGTGGAATATTATGTTCCAGGTGTATGGTCTAGATCCTTTGAGTTACAGGGACAGAAGAACTAGCTCAGCAAGAAAACAACAATGACAACAACACCTTTTGTACTATTTTGGATCACAAACACATAATTGGGAAAGTGAAACCAAAATTTAAGAAATGAATGAACTCAGGGGTTACAATTATTTCATTTGAATTCTCTACTCTGCCCCTGGTTTTATCCATATAGCTTTATTCTGAGACAGACTTTCTCTCTGTCTTTATCCAACTAACAGCAAAGATGGCCCATGGGTAGCTCAAGACAGTATCATCTTTACAGATCAAGATCATCCCAGAAATAGAAGCGCTCCCTGTTCCCTCCCGAATCCATAAGCCCTGACCAAAAATGACACTGATTGACTTGGTTGGATCATATGTCCTCCTTTGAACCAATCACTGAATCCTCTTATTAGGCAGCCTGGGTCATATACACAACTTACTGGGAAGAAAGGTAGCTCTCTTAATTTTCAGCCCTACCAAAAATCCCAAAAGAAAGGCCTACAAGACAGATAAAGACTGACAGATACCCATGCCATTGTGAAATGACTCAAATTTTCCACTACTTTTCTCCACTGAAACTATTGGAAAAGCTTGGATATAGTACACCATTGTGGGACTTATCCTTCATGTGATAAAACTTCATCATCCACACATTAAACCTACTTCTGTTCTTTTTTTCAGTGGGACTGTACCATTGGAAGTAGAATTACTTGAAAATAACATAGTCACTGAAATGACATGATAGTTCTCAGTTCTAAAGTGTTATTCAGAATACACTTACGTGATTTTAATTTGAACTGTCATAACAATGAGAACCCAAGATTAAAATATTCTTAGAGAAAAGATCCAGAAACCACCCCCCTGCAATTTGTGCAGATGCCATTTGAGGATTAACTCTTTAAAGCATGTAGAAAAATCAAATACTTTCATTAATGTAGTTTTCCAATGATTTGAGTGTTTTTTAATGTGCTGATAAATTTAATATCAAATTGATGTGCTGTTGGTATTTTACCTACAATTTATAAAAGCAAATACGTATAAAATAAAAACAAATGTAAACATACATCTGTATAGTAAGTGCAACACTTATATGCTCAAGACTTCAGCTTAATTGAGTTTACTTAAACCTTGAAGTAGAGTTTTCTGAACTTTCTTCTCTGTATGGTGAGAAACACAGGGTCTCTCTGAGTATCTCTTAGGATTCTCAGGAGTGAGAGGTACTGTTTTCTGTATCTTACTTCTGCTTCCTTTATCCTGCAATGTGGGATTAATTGGGAGTGGAGATTAAAGATTCGAGAAATCTGTTTTACAGCCTGGAAAATTCAATCCCAGGAACTGAGAAAGAAATTTGGAGATATTCTTAACTATTTTGAAGGTGTGTGGATAAAATTTATGTGGGAACCTAAAAAAAAAATCTTTTTATTTTTAAAAAATTTAACTGGTGGTAAACTACATATATATATAACCATCTCTTTTTTTAAAAGTTTGTTATACCCACTTGTCTTAGTTTATTAATTCTGCTGTATATAACAAAGTACCATAAACCGGGTGGCTTATAAACAAATAAATTTATTTCTCAGTTTTGGATGCTTAGAAGTCCAAGATCAATAGCCAGGTATGTGGCACACTCCTGTAATTCCAGCTACTCCGGAGGCTGAGGTGGGAGGATCACTTGAACCCAGGAAGTGGAGGTTACACTGAGCTGAGATGGCACCACTGCCCTCAGGCCTGAGTGACAGAGCAAGATCAGTTGCCAGTAGATTCAGTATCAGGTAAGGGCCTATTTCCTGGTTCATAGTTGGGTCTTTCTTGCCGTGTCCTTACATGGTGGAGAGGCAAACAAGTTTCCTCTAGCTTATTTTATAACGACACTAATCCCATTCACCCCAAGAAAAGGCCCTACTGCCTAATACCATCACACTGGGGATTCGATTTATGAATTTTGGGGGAACACAGACATTCAAACCATAGTTACCACCTCAGGATGCAATGGATAGAGATGAATAAAAGTTACTGATTTTGCTCAGCTACAGAAGTCATGGAACTGGAATCACTTTGTTAATTCAGGAAGTGCTTCTCATGTACCTGACCTTAGTCTACCTCTACTGGCCGAAGTTTCCTATATATAAGAAGGGGAGATGGAGTATCATCTCCACAAATCATTGGCAGCTTTACTGGTTTATAAAGACATAGTCTTTAGAGCTGAAGGAATGAGAAAATGGATTAATATGGAGATTAATTTAAGATAGAGAACCTTTATTTCCTTATGAATTTTGACTTTTAATAAAAGACAGCTTCCCCTCAGAAGAACAGATATGGTGAAATGATAAAAGATGGAAAATCAGCTATGTAGCAGGTATAAAGACATGAGTCACTTTGTTTTGAAGCATCAAGTCTCTACCTAATGCTAGAAGGAATTTTTAGAGAAATGGACGCATAGCTACAAATGAACTGGAAAGAAACCCTATGTATTTGCTTTATAAAGAAACTGTGACTTTGAGGACAGATTTTACATTTAGGGAAAAAAATTTAAGTGGGAAAAATTATCACCAACAGTGCACAAACTATACTGAAATGACTGTGAAAAGACTGAAGTGACTGAACTCAAGAATATGAAGATATCAAGATACTTCTTTGCAAATGTGTCCCTTGTAGATGACAAGTCCCTTGTAGATACTAAATCTTGGGGTAAATTAGCTTTGTGAAAGACTCACTTCCGTGTAAATGTTTGCACCTTCTCAATGGGCTAGAATTTTATTGGTGAATGTTATTAATGGTAATGGGACTTAGGTACACAAATCCTTCTCTGTGTCACTGGGTGATGGGAACTCTTAGTATGCAAAGTCTCTGCTGAAATCAAAGGGAATTTGCATAAGATCCACACTGGTTGCTTAACGCATAGTGTAGCTGGCATCCAGTGCATGCTAAAGTGCAACATAAAAACCTCAAACACAAAATGGCTCTGTGCATTAATGCTGCCTAGGAAAGTGCTAGCTATTAAATATTTTCACCAGTATTAAATATCTTGATATTTTTTCTTCAGTAAGATTTTGACAAATACTTATCACACTGCAACTGATATGCAAATTTTAAAGCAACATTTCAGAAAGAAGCACAATAATGCCACCAAACTGTTTATAAATTCTTCCATTTAAAATTAGTTTGCATCATGTAACAGTTAACTCCAATTCTTTCATACCATTTAAATAATTATTTCATCAAATGGAATTGAATCTTAGTTTCTCAGTTTGCACAGAGAAGAAAATTCAAAAGAGGAATCAGAAATTAAATTGAAGTTTAGGCAATGCGTTCTTAGGTGAAAATAATAGTAATATATGGCTGGTATTTTCAAGGCTTGGCTTTTATTTTAAATTTTAAATTTATTTTTATTTCAAAGCTTCAACAGTGTTTTCCAGCAGGTGTCACTGTAGGCAAATATAAAATGACAAATACATAGTTTCTACAGCTTGCGGCCAATGATTCCTTGAGAAAAAGATTTATATTCAGAATTCTCAATTATGATTTTGTTTCTGGTGTTGTCATTGTTGTTAATATTGGTCTCCTAACATAATTTTCTGTTCCTATTGATGCATTCACAATGCAGTAACACTACCCAGTTGAATGAACAGAAGCAGTAGTGTGCACTATGAAGTTCCACCCAGTTTGGGGGTAGAACTTTTATCATTTATAGAAGAGAATCCTGGAATCTTGAAAAGTCTATCTAATTAAGACATATTTTAATTCTGAAGCCTCTGGGGTATTTTTCCTAATAGTCTTAATTAGTAATTTCTGATTTTTATGGTTTCTATATAAACTTTGTTAAAAACAAAAACAAAAACAAAAAACCTCTAAAGTTTCATCAGGAAGGAAAAGCTTTAAAAGCATTCAGCAAAAACAGCTATCATTAATCTGGGATGGGTATGTGAAAGGGAAAGAAGGACAGTAATAATGTTACTGGTTACCTTGAAATTATACTTCAGTGGTTGGGTTAGAATTGAATTCATATTATTCAGCCTGCAAAGGATGTCTCGTTAGTTCCCAGAGAAACCATTTCTGAACATATTATCTCAAGGAAATCCAGAGAATTCATTATTTCTCTTTGCCCGCTTCTTTTTAATATGCACAGCACGGAGATAGGGAAGCAGAATGGTAAGGTACTGGCAGGAGAATTTTCCAGGAGTTATTTTGCTGATTTCAAAGTTTTCCTGATTCCTGGTCGCCGTAAGCATCTTGGCATAGTGTTCAGAGCTCCTAAAGAAGTGTTCGGTCTGCATCTACAGATTAGACTTGGCTGCTGACAATTTGACATGTGCGGATAGATTTTTTTTTAAATATATACAAGAGAAAGTGGTTTAAAATACCCTTCTCATCTCATGATGATTGAAAAAAATATGTTTTATACACTTTATTCTTAGGAGAAGAAAGTTGTATTCCATACATTCAAGCAGGTAAGCAAAAATATTACTTTCTCCATTTTATAATCAACTCACAAACTCTCAGGGAAATTGCTGGTTCCTGTGACTACAGTTCTGAATCCCAAAATAGGATCCACATCTCCTGACTCACTTCTTTCCCCTAGAACACGTCGCCTAAAATAGGCGTGTTTTTTAGAATCCGAAAACATGTTTTCCTTTTAATAATGTCAGCATTTACTGAGCCCCGACTCTATATCTGGACTATGCTAAGTACTTTATACATGTTTTTCTCAATTCATTTTCTTCTTGCTCCCCTTTCCTGTGATGTAGGTACCATCATTCCTTTTATACTGACACAAGAACAGATTCAAAAAGAACAACTTGCATGGGATACTGCAGCCAGGAAGGACAGAGAAGAGGCCAGGATTTGGGTCTTTCCAAATCCAAAAGCCTTTGTTCTTAACCAGTGTACTCCCACAGCAAAAATGATACATTATTTAGGAGAATAACAAACTATCCTTGGGAAGTTACACTAAAGAAACCAAGGCACTTTTCTTGTATTATGTATGCTTTAGGTTAGAACCAGCCTCATCCTGTCCAAGGTGTTCCAGCTATGGCCCTGTGCAGTACCAGCTGTGTTCAGAATAATGCCTGCAATTCCTAGTGATGTTTCCCTGATTTCACTTATTGTATCTATAGATTTAAGGTAAGATTCTTAACAAAATCAAAGGCTCTTCTGGGAAAAGAGAATAACTAGAAACTCTGAGCATTGTAAATCTCACAGCCTATTTATTGCATTTTAAGAAAGTGTAGTAAATATAATGAAAGAACTTCAAAGAACTACTCACAGTTCAGTTTGCAACATGTTAGAATATTTCCATTTGAGGCCCTTTGGAAAGGCATTTGGGCTGTAACTTTAGTAACTGCAATGAAGTTAAGAGTTTGCTGTGGATTTAAAGTCAGAGAGTCTTGGATTAAAAACTTTACCCTATCACTTTCCTGAACCTCAGTTTTCTCATCTCTAAAATGGTGGCTAATGTAAAAATAGCAGCAGCAATGTGTCAGTGGTTTTTAGGCACTAAGCAACGTTCTAAGTGCTTTACAGGCATGTCTCTCTTTATGCTCACAGAGCTCTTTACACAATGCATGGCACATATTAGAAAGCCGATTTGTTTGCTTGTTTCATTTTGTTTTTGAAACAAGCACAGGGACTCTGACAAATTTGTCTTTAACATTATAAGGGAAACTAAGAATCTGTCTTAAAACTAGGAGTCTGTGTTAAGGAATCACTGGATATTTGGATTTTATTTTCTCGTTTTCCTATTAGTTCATTAATTCTCACTTAATTGGCATGCTTTTGTGTCCTATCATGACTGGAAACTTGTTTTCCTGTCCACCTTCTTGTTTTCCCACGTTATTTCCTTCAAAAACCTCATGGCCTCTCTTCTCCTGGGTCCCAGGCACTGGAGGGTGGGACTTGCTGCCTGTTGGTGCTACCTGAACCCAGAACTCCTACATCAGGGTTGGGAGTTAATGCTTCTGGTAGGAATAAAGTTATGTTCAAGAATGCATGTACACATGCGTGCAGACACACCCACACAAATATGTTAACAAGTTAAATCATATACATGAGTTATAGTAAAATCATTAAAATGAATTTACAAGTTTATGTAAAATACCAAACTTTTTAAAAGATAATGATTTATGGTGTCAAAGCTGACATGTGCTCACTGAAGAATACTGGGAAAACAGAGAATGTATTTAGAGAGAAATCATAATCTCAGTAACAGAAATAGTAAGTTAACATTGTATTCTTTCCTTCTAAATATCCTTAACTTAATTCATGTGATTTTGTATCTTTTTAAAAATATGCTTTTCTGCTATAGATTGACATTGAAAGAAAAAAGACATTTAAGTTTCTTGTGATTCACAATAGTAAAACATGGCACTCTTACTTGACAAAGGAGATGCCACCGCAGAAAGTGACTTTAGTTCAAAATAGTGTTTCTAGCAATATTTGAATAGAACAATTATCCAACTGCCTCTCTGAGAGCACATTAGACAAGTCAGGAGGCTCTTGCAGCCACTGAAGAGATACTGAGGGCTGGGCAAATGTGGAGGCTACTTGGACCAAGAGGAGGTGGTGTGGAGAGTGGGGGATTCCTACCACCTGGGTCTTGCAGGGTGGTAGTCAGGAGTGGGTATAGTATAGCTACAGCCTGCGTGCTGGAGAACAAAAAGCATGAAGCAATAACTCTGTAAGAGTAGTTACCCTTTGAAATAAGTAGATACAATGAGCTCAAGCTCAACAGAAGAGTTAAGGTAACAAACATGCTTGTTCTCTGATATTAGGAGGTTTTTAAAGGCTACAGATGTCAAGACTGCTCTGAAGTCTTGAAACCCTTGGGTAAACACAACAGAAAGATGTCGGTGTGCTGGAGCCTATGGTTATTTGATGCTGGAACCCAAGGTGTGACGTGTTTAAGGCCTTAACTTCAAAATGAAATGGAAAACTGAAATGAAAGTGGATTAATAATGGCTGAGGTTTAATGGTAATACTGAATTTAAATTTCTTTCAACTTTGCCCTAAGTTACATATGTCTCTTTCCTCTGCTTTGTGTGCCCTCCAATTACCTTTCCACATAGCACACAAAATGATCTTGTAAAGAAGTAAATCAAGTCTCATCACTTGCCTGCTGAAAGTTTTCCTAAATGGCCTCCTGGATGTGGCTGCTATGACCCTCCTTTCATCATCCTCAGCTTCAGTGACCTTCCTGAACCTCTACTGGGCTGCTCCAACCTCAATTCTGCCTCTCCAACCCCTTCCTCTGGTTAATGTCAGTTCTCAGCTTGGTGTCACTGCATCCTGGAAAAAGACAGACACAAGCCCCCCAAAAGATAGATGCACAGTGTTCATTTAAAAAGAGAAAAAGTTTTCCCAGACCTCCAGGTACTTGCAGTGATCTATGTGGCCAGGCAAATGTTTATAATTTACACACAAACATATATATAGGTTTACACACACACACACACACACACACACACACACACACACACACACACACGGAATATCATTTCCAGGAGTATAAAGACATTTGATCTTTAGAATGACTTGAAACGAAAACTAGATGAGCATATCTGTGAGGCTGGAAGTAGTTGTGAGTTGCAGGTAGATAGCCGAGGTTAGATCAGCAGCATATTTACATAGTATTAAAATGAGTAGAGGAGATATTGGTAAGGAAAGCAGTACGGAGTTTATAGGGACACTTGCTGCAAGATTTTAATGTGAATCTCAGTAAGCATGACTCCTCGGAGGAAAATGCCTGAGAGGATATCCCATTTGTTCGTTCATTTCCTTCAACCATATATCTTCCTTCAACCATATATCTTCCTTCATACTAAAAATAAATAAATAAATAGATAAATAAATAAACAAACAAACAAACAAACAGCTTTTGACTTTCCCAGAACTGGCTTTAAGCATAAATTCTTTTCCTAAAGAAAAAATTAGGAATGATCGGTATTGGAAACATTTGGATAACCATCCCGAGAGCCCTGTGCTGTGGTGGACCCATCCGTCATTCATCCTTCCATCTATCATTGGCCTAAAATGTATTAAATACCAGCTAAATTCCAGATGCTATGCTAAGGACTGGGCATTCCATGACAAATATTCTTTCCCATTGTGGAGGATGAGCTTAAGCCATGAAACAGTCTCATGTTATAAAATAATGATTGAATTGAAAAGGAAGACAGGAAAGAAACCCTTCCCTTCTTCCTTGGGTACTCTTTTCCTCATCTTCTCTGTGAAAACAAAAAGCAAGTCTCTAATGTGAGAGGCTTCCACTTGGCTCTAAGTACAGCACCCAAATTAAAGTCAGAGTTCAATAGCAGTTTATTAAATGAATAAATGAACATGCAAATTACTATATCCCAAAGGCTTCAGAAATCCAAATTTGAGAATATAATAATGACATTTTCTTCTATAAAGTCAAAATGTAATAAATGAAATAACCTTTTCAGAAGGGAGCAGAGGGCAAGTGTCAAGTTGAGAAGAACTTCCATGATTAGCTTTCTTCCCAACTCAGACCATCTAATCCTTTTCTGCTAAGGGTCACCCAGGGCCACCTCTGTTGTGCCTTCTTCTCAACTCATCCCATCCCCTGCCACTTGTCACACTTCATCCCAACCCTCATTCCTCAGCCAGTTTTGTCTCAGTCCTGAACTTCAGAACACTCTCCCTCCTCCTGGGCCTTCTCCTCTTATGCTCCTCTTTCCACCTTCATTTACTGGCTAAGAAACTCACACACTGCAGCTTTCTGCACAGCAGATTTCAAATTGAGGCCTCCTCAAAATGAGGACTGATGACATGATGTGGGTGACTCAAGGGATTTACTATACTTCACAATATAGGTGAACTCCTTGCTGTGGGCTTTTATCCGTGTCTATTTACCCACTCCTTCTCAGAAACATGTGTCTATAGGAAACAATCTATAAAACTAATCACTGCTGAGGTGCAGCTGATTGATAATGACTTAACCTTCCCTAGGCAAATTAGCCTTTTAAAGTGGGCTCATAGAAAAACAATGCCTCAGTGCACTCTTGTGGTAGAACTTGGGGTTTTGTAGCAGGCTGCTGGGGAAGATCTATTTGAGCTGTGGTTTTTCCTGATGATGATCTTCGATCAAGAACAGGCAAAAAAAAAAAAGACTGCTCATATCTGAGCCTACAGAACGTTGACTCCATTTATGTGTTTATTCATCACCCTTGCATAGAGGTCCTATTATGTACCAATATTTCATTAGGCTTATAACGAGGAGGAAAAACAGCTCTACCTCAAAAAGCTCAGTCTAGTTGGCATATAGATGTGCACGTGGACCAGTATGACATAGCATTTTAAGTGGAATGATAAAGATGCATAGAGAGTATTGGAAGAACATCCGAGTTATGGACAGGGGACATAGGGTTAGGTAGTAGATGGACAAAATGGCAGGTAAGGTCCTGAGACCACCCATGCTTAACTTATGATAGGATCAGAGAACTTAAGACCTGTCAGATGACTGTAACAGGCCAAAGTCAGAAAAACAGAGCCCACAGCAGGCAATTCAACAGAAATAATATGGAGAGGTAGTTCCAAAGGTATTAGAAAGTCTAAAGAACGAACAGAGGACAGGAAGGAAACCCAGAAATTAGGAACAGTAGGAAGCTAGTAGGAAGCTGCTAATACCCCTGAAGTTGGACAAAGGGTAGAGCTAATGTTGGAAAGCCCAGAAGACAGGACTGCCTCATGGGAGCTGGAACCACAGAAGGGCGTATAGCTACTGCCAAAGATACACTGGAAGCAGAGAGACAGGAAGATGTTCCCTAGTTTGTTTTCTGTCTGCTCTTGAATCACTTTTCACTGTCTCTCATTGGCCAAGATGACTGCAGGCCATATAGCAAGAGTGTCTGGGATACAAATAGAGCAAGGAGTATGTAGGGATGGATCTGGGGGCAAATAGAGACACATTACCGGCACAGTCATCTTAGTTGTCTTATGTCACCTGTGACAGCCATCATTTGCTCAAAGTTGTCCTGTTTGTTTTGAGTAGAACCAAGTCTGGAACTTGGGTAAGGTGAAAAGCAGTGATTCAAGTAGAATTTACAGGGGCACGGTTATGTTCCAGAACACATGCTAGGCTTCTCACAAGTATTATGTCATTTAATTCTTCAAATATCTGTATACAGTGGCTTTCTGACTCTCAGTTCAGTTTGTTCTCAAAGCCAAATAAGCTAACATTAAAACAGAGAGAGAGAGAGAGAGAGAGAGAGAGAGAGAAAACAAACAAACAAAAAAACAATGTTATCTTTGTGCTATAAAAGATTTATACAAAAATATTTAGGTGAAGGCTAAGGAATCTTGTGGTATGGTTTAGTACCTGTTCCAACTTCATTCTGCATTAGACTTCACATAGGATAGGCCTAAGGATGCTAAGTAAGTAGATTCCAACTTGTGGCTGAGAATCCCTGGGGTCTGCACTTGTACACTTATACCTTGACTTGAGATTTGGAGCTGTGCCTTGTCTTCACAGCAGTATTCTGCTAGTTTTCCATTACTATGCCATTGCTAAGGGAAAAATACACATTTTTTTAAAATCTTGAGGAAGTTCAGAGTAGCTTTTTGTAATTTTGCACATTCTCAATTAATGGATAAAATCCATATGATTGCTGTCATGTGGTGATCTGATGAATTTTGAGAGCTGGAAAAGGACCCTTCATACTTGGAAAAGTGGAAAAATCATTCTGTGAAACTATTACCATGGGAAAGTAGGATGTTACAGCAAGAGCTAGCCCAGTCAATGACAGCTAGCATTTCTTAAGTGTTCTGGTACTATGCATGTGTTAAATCATTAATTCTCACATCAACCCTATAGGTGACCCATATTATTATTAAGATTCCTATTTTACAGATGAGAAAACAGAGGCACAGAAGAATTAAGTGTGGCCTAAGGTCTTTGAACTTGTGGTAAGTGGTACAGCCAGGATTTGAACCTAGCCAGTTTGCTTCTAAGCTTCACATTTTTAACCACTGCTTATTCTCCTTCCAATTTTTTAAAAATCTCCTCTCCTATGTGTTAAATCACACCAAGCTAAAAAAGAAAATTGACAAAAGGGTATAAGGAAGATGATTACAGACCCATAAAATCCATTGGCAGTAAACTATTAATACAGATTTACAGGAATTTTACCATATTTAAAAATACCATTTTAATTTTGGTATCTTTAGATGATAAATAAAATGTACATATATATTTCTTCTCATTTTCAAACTCATAATAATTATGTAATTTTCTTCACCTTAGTAGAGCAAACTGTTAATAAATTGAATGGTTAGTGCTTAAAGACTGTTAAAAAACCACTTCAAATAACATGCCAATCTCATCTTTACAGTAACACCAGGTTGTTAATTAGCTGAACTACCCAAATACAGAGATTATAGTTAAAATGGTTTTGAGTGGGAGGTGATAATGATGCACTGCCTGTTTTACAACATGCTCCATGCCATGCACTTCAACTCCCATTTTTTAAAATAAAAATTTCCAACACTATTTTTCACCCTTTTCTTAAGAGTGAGATTCCACTGAAAAATAAAGTTCTTGCTAATTAAATATTTCCATAAACAATGGATCTTGTATCAAAGGGGAAATATGTAAGAACGAACTGTTCAAAGAAGGGAATTTTTCTCTACTTGAGTACACAAGAGGAAAATGTCATTCTTGTTGAACCTTTTGGAAATGCCAGTTTTAGAAAACTTTAAAATACCATGATGGTAGGTTTTTAAAAATAGTTTCTATTTGAAAATAAAAAAGGTCACTTTCACATTTCAGTAGCAGCTACCCTTGTATAATCTTCAGCACCATTAAAGAGATCTCTAATCTTAATGTCATTGCTTTTTTTCTAGAGAAAGACCTATGATCATTTTGCTGGGGTTGTGGGATGGGGGCAAGGATTCATGGTCTTTATTGTTTCTTCGTTTCCAGTGGCAGTGCCTTTCATCAGGGCTGTGTCTTGAACAGGCACATCACGTTCATTTCATTCTATCGCCAGACAGCATTTGTTCAACAAACACTTCTTGAGTGTTTTCAATGGTCCAGGCCTTGGGCAAATCTGGGGATATTTTCATCAGTAAGAAATGGGTCCTGGCCTGAAGGAGCTATTAGTCAAGGAGAGAAGTCTGATATGTAAATGTGAAATTACAATCAATGTGTTTATCATTGTAGGAGGCATCCCACATAGAGAGCTGTGGGAACAGAGGCAAAGACCATGATCTATGCCTTTGTTGGGGAAAGAATGGAAAATAGCAGAGTACAGTTGGCCAGGAGTTTTGCAAAGGTTGAGCATCTGGAATGATGGGGAGAGTCTGTCAGGAGTGTGGGGAAGAGCACTTCAGTTGGAAGGAAAGGCATAAAGTCAAATGGAGGTACTCAAGAACTAGACAGGCTTGAATTTGAGTTATAGACCAGTAACTCCTGTACCATGCAATCTGAGCAAACTCCTTATCCTTACATAATAAAATAGGGACAGTAATCCACATTGTGCAGCATTGCATGGAGGATTAAAAATAATGTACTTAAATGTGTCTGGTCCCGTGCTAAACAACGACCAAGGAGGGCTCCTCCTCTTCATCAAGGTCATTCCTGTAACAGCTTCAATGTCACCATCTGACCACCATTTTTAAAGCCACCTCTCACTATAGCATGTTCTTTATTTGGTTACATAATGATAGCCAGTTTCCTCCACTAAAATGCAAGTTCTATGAGAGCAGGATTTGTCTTGTTCACAGCTATATCTCCAGGACCTGAACAGTGCCTGGCACATTGTGGGTGCTTAATAAATATTATTATTGTCACTAATGTTATAATGGTGTGAAAAGACAAGGTGATTTATAGAAATTACGTGGCTGTACTTTGGAGTTCATTGGAGGAGATAAAGCTACAGAGGAACACTCAAGATTGTAAGAAACTAAAGAGTCTGAATTTTATCTGGCAAGTGCTTCAGTAGGTTTCTGAATAAGAAACACAATTTACCTTGTCAGTAGGCATTATGAACAGAAAGTCAGCAGACTCTTGGTACTGTTATGTAAGGGATGCTAAACGCTTACCTATTCTGACTTTGAGGAAATTCTCTTTCTAATTTGTCTCCTCTGTTGCTTTATCTGAAGGAATTAAAGCTCTCTGTATTTGGGAGTCACACAAACATTCTATTTCAGACAAACATTACTCACTCTCTTCATTAAGAAAGAAAAATCTTAATTATTTAGGTAAGCAGATCCTTGCAAACTTAATTGTTTCATGTAGGATCAGAGAGTACTGGAGCTAGACCCACCTTAATTTCGTGGAGAAGGAACGGAGGTCCTTACAGATGGTTATAGAACCACTGATGCTCCAGCCTGTGTTTCTTTCACTTGCTCCACTGTCTTTCCTTCATGGAAATGTTTTGTCTGCCTGTCTGTCTTGCTGTGAACCTTCTGATAGGGCTGTCATTCAAAAGCCTATCACTGTAGATACAGTGATTTTTTTCAGGGATGGGCACTTGACCCAAGCAGTCATCCCTGGAGTGAATCCATGAGTGCCCATAGAATTACCTACATGTTTCAAGTTAAATGCTATTAATTAAATGAATGGATTTAATAGGCTGTATTTACGTTTTGCCAAATGGAATTGCAACACAGCAAGTCACATGGTGGGAATTTTCCAACTTCATGATAAAATACCTTCCTGAAAACCTGGGACATTGTAGAACAGAAAGTGTGAGCTATTTGGTTATTTGCTGGATGATGTTAGGTAGCAAAAAGGATGGTAAAGGCATTAATATAGTAAAATATGTGTGTTTGGCAATACTAAATGAATATGGTCAAGAAATGACACCCCACCTTTCAAATTTATCTCAGCAAGATTTATGCTTAATGTTTCCTATGGCTGCCAAAATGTTTTATAATTATACTAAAAAGATAAAATATTACTTTGTCTAAGCAATTTTGCCTAAAATTGTGACTCAGAATGCTTTGAGAACATGAATATTTTTCCTTTATAAATATTTTTGTGTTCTTTATTAACATATAGTTAATCTCACCCCACAACCACATGTATAGATGTTTATAATATAGAGAGAATATGAGCATTTCATAAGTATTTTATGCCATGCTTTTCTTTTCCATTGGATACTATAGTACACATTAGGACTCAAGAGGTTCATTTCTTCTTCTTGGGCTGAATGGCCCATTTATCCATGGTGAAATGAATTTTTTACACATGTATTATAGAATCATACATTCCAGTGCTTTGCCAAAGGCTCTGTGCCAGGCGCTGCATCTATAAAGAAGATTAAGATTCCGTCTTTGCCTTCAAGTAGTTCACAGTCCAATGACCAGAGTAGTTCACAGTCCAGTAACCAAGTTGTTAATGCAGAGATCTTATTTCTGTGGGGACAGGCACTGCCTGTGTATTCAAGGAACACTTGCCCATATGAATTCAAACAAATATAGAGTCTACTAACAACTAGGAAAGTGTTGGGAAATTTGGTGTACCACTCACCTTTTTTCCCTGTTGAGGTGCTCATCAGTGGAGTACATATATGAAGATCCATAGCCACACGAGAAGGGAACTTTATTGCTAGAGGTTGATGCTCTATAACTTCCCAAACATAATGTTTCCAGTAAGTTTTGTCCTAGAAGCTGGCTTAGGCTTGAGACTGAACTTGGGTTTCCCTCCCATCAAATGGAAAGAGACAGGCTCACAGAAATCCTGATTCACTTGTCAATATGTGGTAGAGAGATAAAGGGTAGCCCTGTTCAGTTGTTTTTCATGTAGAGTGATAAGAAGCACAATCAGGCTCTCCATACCCAGATGGGGGAAGTGAAAAGAGCGGCATGTACAGACTTAATACCTCAGCCCAGCAACCAAAACCACTAGAAAAATGTATTCTGATGAATGTTGCATTTACGACCTTGATAGTTACCCCAAAGTTAGGCCTTATAGACCTTAGCGTCTATGATACTCATTATTTTACACCCTTAATTTTTTCTTCTTTAATATAATATGGCTCAGAATAATCCATGTTGAAAATCCATCCTCTATGAGCAATACAGATGGCACAATATGGAGGAACCAGGAATGTTTTCTGTAAAAACTCCTGAAAAAGAAAAATAAAGGGGTCTCCTCCTCCTTTGTGGGTCGAGGCTCAAATGTGAGATGAAGGAGAAGGATGCGGCATTCAGGGTAGACAGAGTTCCAGCAAGGGTCCAGAGGCAGAAGAGAGCAAATCATGTTTATTGTGTGTCTGAAACTTTAAAGTTCAATGGCTGAGCAAGGAGAGAGAAAAGAAGCTAGAAATAAAGCTGGAGTGGTGACACAGAATATCACCACAGAGTGGTAAGGAATCCCATTACTCCCCTACTCCCTCAATTTAGCTTTTGTCCTGAAAGCTGTGGCCTGTCCTTGAAAATCTGGAAGCAAGAGAGTGACAGGATTAGGTTGGGATTTTAGCAAAAGCACTTCAGTGTGAAGTGGAGAAAGATTAGAAAGGACTCATTATGGGTCAAATTGTGTTCCCTTTCAAAAGAGTTGGTTGAATTCCTAATCCCCAGTACCTCAGAATGTGACCCTGTTTGGAAATAGGATCACTGAAGATATAATTTATGATGAGTTTTTACTGGAGTAAAGTGGGCCCCTAAGCCAATATGGCTGTTGTCCTTATTTTTAAAAAAGTGACTTGTACACAGAGATAGACACACATAAAGGGAAGATGATGTGAAGAAACACAGGGAGAAGACAGCCATCTATAAGCCAAGGAGAGGGGCCTGGATTCTTCCTTCAGAGCTGTCAGGAGCAACTGACCCTGTTGACCTATTGATTTTGAACTTTCAGCCTGCAGAACTGTGAGACAATACATTTCTATTGTTTAAGCTATCCAGTTTGTGGTATTTTGTTATGCAGCCCTGGGAAAGTAACATAGACTCCAAAGATTGAAGACCGAGTAAGAGGACTGACGAAGGCCTGAATTAAGATGGAATGAAAAGAAAGCTTTTGAAAGATATTTAAGAAGTAGAATCGATAGAATTTGGTGATTAATCAGATGTGTGGAGTTATCATAGTGAGTAAGATAGACCTACATTTCAGTCCTGGCTCTATTCCTGCTTAATGATGTCAACTTAAACCATTCCTCTTCTTTGTGCTTCAGTTTTTTTCATCTCTAGAATAGGGGTCATAATAGTTTCTCTGATGTTAATTTTGATGCGTTAACTTGACTGGGCCAAGGGATGCCCAGATAGGTAGCAAAACATTTCTGGGTGTGTCTATGAGGGTGTTTCCAGAAGAGATTAGCATGTGAATCAGTAGACTGAGTACAGAAGATCACCCTCACCAATATGAGTGGGCATCATCCAATCTGTTGAGGGCCCAGATAGAACAAAAGACTAAGGAAGGACAAATTACCTCTCACTGTTAACCTTTTCCTGCCCTCAGACATCAGAGTTCTTGATTTTCGGCCCTTCAGATGCTGGGACTTCCCTCAGTGGCTTTCCTGGTTCTCAGGTGTTTGAATTCAGACTGTACCATCAGTTTTCCTGGTTCTCCAGCTTGCATAATCATGTCTACTAATTTTCATAATAATATCGCTTTCTTAGATAGTTAGATACAGGTATATACTGGTTCTGTTTCTCTGGAAAACACTAATACAATTTCCATCTCATTGAGTTGTTGGGCCAGACAAGAGAATGAATGTTAAAATCTTATTACACTGGTATAATAAATACTTCATGTGGTAAATATTGGTAAATATAATAAATACTCAATAATTTTAAAAAATGTTTATTTCAATAGTTTTGGGGAAACAGGTGGTTTTTAGTCACATGGAAAAGCTCTTTAGTGGTGATTTCTGAGATTTTGGTGTACGTGTCACCCAAGCAATGTACACTGTGCCCAGTATGTAGTCTTTTATTCCTCAACCCCCTCCCACCCTTTCACCAAGTCCCCAAAGTCCATTGTGTCATGCTTATGCCTTTGCATCCTTATGGTTTAGCTCCCACTTATAAGTAAGAACATACAATATTTGGTTTTGCATTCCTGAATTACTTCACTTAGAATAATGGTCTCCAACTCCATCCAGGTTGCTGCAAATGCCATTATTTCATTCCTTTTTTATGGCTGAGCAGCATTCCATGGTGTATATATACCACATTTTCTTTATCCACTCAATTGATGGACGTTCAGCTTGGATCCATATTTTTGCAATTGCAAATTGTACTACTATAATAAACATGCATGTACAAGTGTCTTTTTAATGTAATGACTTCTTTTCCTTTGGGTAGATACCCAATAGGGGGATTGCTGGATTGAATGGTAGATCTACTTTTAGTTCTTTAAGAAATCTTCGTATTGTTTTCCACAGTGATTGAACTAGTTTATATTCCCACCAGCAGTGTAAAAGTGTTTCCTTTTCACCACATCTACGCCAACATCTCTTACTTTTTTTATTTTTAAATTGTGGCCATTCTTGCAGGAGTAAGGTGGTATCTCATTGTGATTTTAGTTTGCATTTCTCTGATAGTTAATGATGTTGAGCATCCTTTTATGTAATTGTCGGCAACTTGTATATTTTCTTTTGAGAACTGTCTATTCATGTCCTTAGCCCACTTTCTGATGTAGTTATTTGTTCTTTTCTTGCTGTTTTATTTGAGTTCCTTGTAGATTCTGGATGTTAGTCCTTAGTTGGATACATAGTTTGTGAATATTTTCTCTCACTCTGTGGGTTGTCTGTATACTCTGTTGAATATTTCTTTTGCTTTGCAAAAGTCTTTTAGTTGCATTAGGTCCCATCTAGTTGTTTTTGTTTTTGTTGCATTTGGTTTTGGGTTCTTAGTCATGAATTCTTTGCCTGAGACGATGTCTAGAAGAATTTTTCCAATGTTATCTTCTAGAATTTTTATGGTTTGAGATCTTAGATTTAAGTTTTTGATCCATCTTGAGTTGATTTTTGTACAAGGTGAGAGACAAGGATCAAGTTTTATTTTTCTGCATGTGACTTGCCAGTAATCCCAGCACCATTTGTTAAATAGGGTGTCCTTTACCCACTTTATGATTTTGTACGCTTTGTTAAAGATTAGTTGGCTGTAAGTATTTGGCTTTATTTCTGCATTCTCAATTCTGTTCCATGCCTATGTTTATAACAGTACCATGCCATTTCGGTAACTATAGCTCTTTATATAGCTTGAAGTCAGGTAATACAATGCCTCTGGATTTGTTCTTTTTGCTTACCATTGCTTTGGCTATACGGGCTCTTTTTTGGCTTCGTATGAATTTTAGGATTGTTTTTTCTAGTTCTGTGAAGAATGATGGTGGTATTTTGATGGGAATTGCATTAAATTTGTAGACTGTTTTTGGCAGTATGGTCATTTTCACGATATTGATTCTACCCATTCATGAGCATGAGACATGTTTCCATTTGTTTGTGTCATCTATGATTTCTTTAAGCAGTGTTTTGTAATTTTCCTTATACAGATCTTTCACCTCCTTGGTTAAGTATGTTCCTAAGTTTTTTTTTTTTTTTTTTGCAGCTGTCATGAAAGGGATTGAGCTCTTGGTTTTATTCTCATTTTGGTTGTTGGTGTACAGCAGTGTCACTGATTTGTGTACCTTGATTTTATATCCCAAAACTTTACTGAATTCATTTGTTATATCTAGGAGCTTTTTGGATGAGTGTTTAGGGTTTTCTAGGTGTATAGTCATATCATCGGTGAACAGTGACAGTTTGAGTTCCTGTTTTCCAATTCGAATGCCCTTTGTTTCTTTCTCTTGTCTAAGTGTTCTGGCTAGAACTTCTAGTACTATGTTGAATAGAAGTGAATGCTTTCCCCCTGAGAATGGGAATAAGACAAGGATGCTCATCTTCCCACTTTTCCCGATTCAGCGTGATTTTGGCTGTGGGTTTGTCATATATAGCTTTTATTACTATGAGGTATGTCCCTTCAATGCCATTTTTTCTGAGGGTTTTAATCATAAAGGGATGCTGGATTTTGTCAAATGCTTTTTCTGCATCTATTGAGATGATTATGTGATTTTTGTTTTTAATTTTCTTTATGTAATGTATAACATTTATTGACCTGCATATGTTAAACCATCCCTGGCATGAAACCCACTTGATCATGATGTATTATCTTTTTGATACACTTTTTTTGAGGATTTTTGCTTCTCTGTTTATCAGAGACATTGGTCTGTAGTTTTCTTTTTTGTTATGTTCTTTCCTGGTTTTGGTATTAGGGTGATACGGGCTTCATAGAATGATTTGGGGGAGGATTCCCTCTTTCTCTGTCTTTTGGAATAGTATCAGTAGGATTGGTACCAATTCTTCTTTAAAGATCTGATAGAATTCGGCTGTGAATCCATCTGGCCCTGGACATTTTTTGTTGTTGGCAATTTTTAAATTACTCTTTCAATCTTGCTACTTGTTATTGGTCTGTTCAGAGTTTCTTATTTCTTCCTGGATTTAATTCAGAAGGGTTGTATATTTCCAAGAATTTATCCATTTCCTCTAGATTTTCTAGATTGTGGATGTAAAGGTGTTCATAGTAGTTTTGAATGATCTTTTGTATTTCTGCAGTATTGGTTGTAATATCTCCCGTTTGGTTCTTATTGAGCTTATTTGTATCTTCTCTCTTCTTTTCTTGGTTAATCTCGCTAATAGTCTATCAATTTTGTTTATCTTTTTGAAAAACCAACTTTTTGTTTCATCTTTTGTATTTTTTGTTTGTTTCAATTTTATTTAGTTCTGCTCTGATCTTTGTTATTTCTTTTCTTCTGCTGGGTTTGGGTTTGGTTTGTTCTTGTTTCTCTAGTTCCTTGAGGTGTGACATTAGTTTGTCTATTTGTGCTTTTTCAGGCTTTTTGATATAGGCATTTAATGCTATGAACTTTCCTCTTAGCATGTCTTTTGCTGTATCCCAGAGGTTTTGATAAGTTGTGTCACTATTATTGTTCAGTTCAAAGAATTTTTAAATTTCCATCTTGATTTCATTGTTAGCCCAAAGACCATTAAAGAGCAGGTTATTTAATTTCCGTGCATTTGTACAGTTTTGAGGGTTCCTTTTGGAGTTAATTTCCAGTTTTATTCCATTGTGGTCTGAGTTAATACTTGATATCATTTTGATTTTCTTAAATTTATTGAGACTTGTTTTGTGGTCTGTTATGTGGTCTCTCTTGGAGAATGTTCTGTGTGCTGATGAAAAGAATGTGTATTCTGCAGTTATTGGGTAGAATGTTTTGTAAATATCTATTAAGTCCATTTGTTCTAGGATATAGTGTAAATCTATTGTATCTTTGTTGACTTTCTGCCTTGATGACCTGTCTAGTGCTGTCAGTGTAGTATTGAAGTCCCTGCTATAACTGTATTGCTATCTATCTCATTTCTTAGGTCTAGTAGTAATTCTTCTATGACTTTGAGAACTCCAATGTTAGGTACACATATATTTGGGACTGTGATGTTTTTCTGTTGGACTAGGCCTTTTATCATTATATAATGTCCTTCTTTGTCTTTTTTTGATGTTGTTACTTTAAAGTCTTTTTTGTCTGATGTAAGAATGGCTACTCCTGCTTGCTTTTGGTTTCCATTTGCATGGAATATCTTTTTCCACCCTTTTACCTTAAGTTTATGTGACTTCTTATGTGTTAGGTGAGTCACTTGAATACAGAAGGTGCTTGGTTGATGTATTTTTATCCATGCTGCCAATCTGTATATTTTAAGTGGAGCATTTAGGCCATTTAGTATTGAGATACGAGGCCAATGTTAGTATTTAGATACGAGGTACTGTTCTGTTCCTCAAGTTAATTGTTGCCTAAATACCTTTTTTTTTCATTATGTTATTGTTTTAGATGCCCTGTGTGATGTGTGCTTTAGGGAGATTCTATTTTGGTGTATTTTGAAGTTTTGTTTCAAGATTTAGTACTTCTTTTATCAGTTCTTATAGTGCTGGGTTAGTAGTGGCAAATTCTCTCAGCATTTTTTGGTCTGAAAAAGACTATATTTCTCCTTCATTTATGAAGCTTAGTTTTTGCTGGCTACAAAATTCTTAGCTAACAATTATTTTGTTTAAGGAGGCTAAAGATAGGACCCCAATCCCTTCTGGCTTGTAGGATTTCTGCTGAGATGTCAGCTGTTAATCTGGTAGGTTTTCCTTTATAGGTTGCTGATGCTTTTGTCTCATAGCTCTTAAGATTATTTCCTTTGTCTTGACTTTAGATAACCTGATGACTGTGTGCCTATGATGATGATCTTTTTGCAATGAATTTCACAAAATTCATCAAAGAGTTCTTTGAGTTTCTCATATTTGAATATCCAGATCTCTAGCAAGGCCAAAGAAGTTTTCCTCATTTTTTGCCTCAAATAAGTTTTCCAAAATTTTAGATTACTCTTCTTCCTCAGGAATATGAATTATTATGCTTAGGTTTGGCTATTTAACATAATCCCAAATTTCTTGGAGGCTTTTTAATTTTTTTTCTTTGTCTTATTGGGTTAATTTGAAAGGCTTGTCTTTGAGCTCCTAAGTTCTTTCTTCTACTTGTTCTAGTCCATTGTTGAAACTTTCCACTGCATTTTGTATTTCCCTAAATGCATCTTTCATTTTCAGAAGTTGTGATTGTTTTTTCTTTATATCTATTTCTCTGGAAACATTTTCATCCATATCCTGAATTGTTTCATTTCTTTAAGTTGGTTTTCATGTTTCTCTGGTATCTCCTCGAGTAGCTTAATAATCAACTTTCTGAATTCTTTAGCTGACAATTCAGAGTTTTCTTGGTTTGGATCCATTGTTGGGGAGCTAGTGTGATCCTTTGGGGGGTGTTATAGAATCCTATTTTTTTCATATTACCAGAATTAATTTTCTGGGTCCTTCTCATTTGGGTAGAGTATTTCTTCAAATTGTTCTTGAATTCATTTTTGATTAGATTTTTTTTTAATTTTAAATTTCTTCTTCCCCAGTCCTTAAGGATCAGATTTTAGTGTTTATTTTAGCCTAATTTGATGTATTGGTGCTGTAGGGGTAAAGACTGTATATGAGCTCCTTAGTTATAGAGAGTCTTTGTGTGCTGGCTTTCCCCCATGCTAGTTGTAGTAGTTATATTCTTGGTGTGTTCACTGTTTCCTGTGGAGTTGGAATGGAAGGGTTCTCTTGAAGCTTATCTTGTTCTCTAGTGGTGCATATTTTATTTAATTTTTTCCTAGTGTTTTATTTACTGAGTTGATGAGTTAGGCTTCATGCCAATAGGGGAGGTAACCCTGGGTAGGCACCAGTTGTGGCTCAGGCAGGTGGGTAGATGTAATACCCAATAGTAGGCTGAGGTCTTGGCCTTGATGGGGGTGGGTGGGGGAGCTCTCAATTAGATGTGCTGAGGTTTTATCTAGGTGAAGTGTGGGAGCTACCTCAGCTTCCCTGCCAGGCCAGCAGGAAAGCTATTCACCTCACAGTCTCACTCCCATCTTAGTATTTCAGCTATTCAGATCAAACATGCACCTCTTTTCATCTACAGCTATGCCGATGTTCCAAGTAGGGAAGAACTGTTACTCTGCCTCTCATGCGAGCCTGAATCTTGGGGATGTTCCTCCTGTGGGGCTGTATTCATCCTGAATTTTTCCAGAAAGGCTGCCTACAGGTGCCTCCATGCTGCATTCCTGTGGGGGCAGCCCCAGCTGTGTCTACAGTGGAGTGCCAGGGGGAACAAGGGCCCCTTTTCCAAGGCCCTTCATGATCACAGCGGCAGCCTGCCTGTTGGGGTAGAGATGCAGACTTCCCCTACTATACCCAGCACTGCAATTGTGTCTCTGCTGTGAGAAACTACCCTCCAGTGGAAAGATCTGGAACTCAAGGCCTTCTGTTCGGATTCTCTTGTCCCACAGGGTGATCCCTTGATGTGGTGCTCTCCCACTTCCCCTAGGGATGGGGCTCCCCGAGAGCTGGACTGCAGTGATTGTTGTTGCTCTTCTAGGTCTAGCCACCCTGTGGGGCTACCAGGCTCCAGGCTGCTGCTGGGGAATGTCTGAAAGAGTCCAGTGATGTGATCATTCTTCAGATCTCCCAGCTGTGGATACCAGCGCCTGCTCTGGTTGAGGTGTCAGGGAAGTGATGAGATTCCTTGGGTGTAGATAGGTTTAGAGTGCTGGCTTTCCTGAATGCTGGTTACGCTAGCAGTGAACTTGTCATGTGGATAGACTCAGGACCTCTGGTTAGCCAGGATGTTGCAGGCAGTGGAATTAACTGTTGTTTTCTCCTTCCCAGGAGCAAAGTTATTCTGTCATGAGTTGCCATAATGTCCTGAGTTGGTTGGCCTCCAGCCAGGAGGTGGTGCTTGCAAGAGAGCACCAGCTATGGTAGTAGCAGTGGGATATGAGCTTGTCCTAAGTTGGCCAGGGGAAGTATTCTGCTTCTTAAGCAGTGGGTGGGACCATAAAGCTCCCAAGACTATGTCTTTTGTGTTCAGCCGCCAGGGTGGGTAGAGAAAGACCACCAGGTGGGGGCAGGGCTAGGTGGGTCTGAGCTCAGACTCTCCTTGGGCAGGGCTTGCTGTGGCCCCTGTGGGGTTGGGGGTGGGTGGTTCTCTGGCCAATGGGGTTATGTTCCAGAGGGGATTATGCTGCCCCTGCTTAGCAGTATTGTTCACCAGGGAAGTGGGGGATAGCCAATAGCAAAGGCCTCACCCAGCTCCCACACAGTTGATGAGGCTGGTATTGCTCCTGCAGTCCCCGGCTAACAGTGCCAGGTTTGGATTCAGGCAGCCTGGATACAGAGCCTAGACCTGTCCCAGTCCCATACTTTTGATTTGTTTTGTTTTAAATAAAATATCTGGATTACACGTAAAATAATTGAGAATAATTCATAATTCTGACCTGGCCAGGTAGGGTATGTTATTATTCAGTGGGAGGAGAAATATTAGAGATAAATGAATTTGAGAGTCAGTATGATACATTTGGTATATTAAAAATATACAAGCAAATTATATACTACTAAAAATATACTGCCTTACCTTTAAGGTTGGCTTTCATAAAGTTTTATATTTTTAAATTAACAAAAGTTATATATTATCCATTAAAGGTGATCTCATATGGAAAATGAAATGATCACCATCGTGTTTCTAGGTTACTAGGCAAAAATAATTACAAAAACCATATTTGTTTAAAATCTTTTTAAAAAATTTATATTGATTGAAATGACTTACATTGGAGATAGAAATATTGACTTTTGACAACTTGACCAACAATTAGTTCTTAATTAACCTGAAGTTGTCAACTTATGATCACTCTCTCTTGGATGAATGATCTCAGATGTGACAGTCTATAACAGACAAATTGAGTCATCTGACAGAAATTATCTTTGGCAAGGTTTCAGTCCTAGGGTTACCAGATGGAATACAGGACATCCATTTAAATTTGAATTCAGATAAACAGTGAACACTTCTCAAGGATAAATATGCCTCAAATATTGCACGGGACATATTTATAAAAAAAAAAAAAGTGTTTTTTTTTTTTAACCTACAATTCAAATTTAACTGGTGTCCTGCATTTGTATTTGTTAAATCTGTCAATCCTATCTCAGTTCCCTTTGCTGGAATGTACCTGTGTGCTAATATTTAAAAATAGGTTACATTCATAATCATCCTGATTTGAGGTATATTTTGCCTAAAACTTGGTCTACATGGTTTCTCAAGATCCTTTCTTGAGCCCAAGGATTTGCAATTCATAATTTAGTGAAGAACATACAAAAAAGGACATTATTAGTAAATGCTTTGCTAAAAACAATGCACTGTTTAACAGTACAAAGAAGTCGAAAGGGTCAATCACATATGCAGTGTCTCAGAGTGATATTTTTATAAGACTTTATTTAACACACTAATTTCCACAGGCAGAACTTTGTTTTCTCCCTATTGATGGGAAGATTAATAAAACAAAATGAGTGTATCTGCTTGTTTCATGAAGATGACAAACCTCTTTGATGTGTTTACCTTTGTACAGTCTTTACATATACCACTTATATAATTATACCCTAAGAAATAAAATCACTAGGTCTTTTAAAAATTATTAGAATCATGGTGACATTTTAAATGAATAGGGGATGAAATGAGATGGGCTAAATACCATGTGATTTCAATTTAGACTTTAAATGTATCCGTGGGATCCCCATAGCTTTCTTTCCACTGGTCTATTCCCATGCCTTTTGAGTTTCAAAAGAAGATATCATGGGACCATTCTGCCTCAGTCTTGGGCACACATAACAAAATAACGGCACACATGAGAAACCTGGAAAGTTTTACTTGTAAACCCAGGCCTGGATTGGTTTACTGCAGAAATTACAATGGTTAGTTTGTGGTTGTTCACTTAAAATTAATCAGATATTTTCTTATAAAGAATATTACTTTGACTTTTCAAAATGACTTATCTTCTTACTTTCTGTGACTTTCTATAAGGCTTATGAAGTAGTCATGCAGAGAGAAGAGAACTATACTTCTCATTTTGCCAAATATCTACTTATGTATTTTAAAATGGGTGTTAGTTATTAAAAGGCCTTTGGTAAATTAGAAACACAATAAATTGAGCTTCACTTCTAAGAAGAACAAAGCAGTATCAGGAATTCCCAGCTCACAAATTCTCTGAGAAGTTCAAGGTGGTCTATTTATAAAATTCTAATATATTTTTGGGGAAAAAAGGCAACAGAAGGATTTGTCCACACCATTTTCTCATTGGCCCATGATCACAGAGCTGCTCAGACCTGTCTTGTCACCTCCAGAGGATACCTACGGGAAAACCCTTCCTTTGTCTTCAGCAAATGGGCTTCTCTTGCCCTTTCTTCTTTTTGTTCTTTACCTGTGAGAAGATAGAAGAGAAGGATGAAGGGATATATTCCCACATGAACCACAAGCTTTTACTTTATGAAACAATGCTCTAAGGCATGGTTATGGAACCTTAATGAGCATAGGGATCTTTGGAAACATTTAGGTGGAGTACCTAACCAATGCTGTAAATCAGAAAAGAATTCTCAAAGGATGTGAGTTCCAAGTTGTGAACAAAAGGATGAGTAGGAGTTACTGGTGAGGACAGTATTCCAGATGGAGGTAAGAGCATGTGGGAAGACCTGAGAGGTAATAGAGCCTGATTAGCTAGAAAATTGAAATGATTTAATTTGCCAACCAGAGTTCTAGGCCAGATCAACAAAAGTTTTATAAACTATTAAAGAAGAAGAGTTTATCCTGAAGGCTTTGCTGAAGAACCAGTCATGGGTTTAATGTCATGGAGGACATACTGAGATTCACACTTTCAAAAAGATACCTTTCATTTTAATGTGGAGAATGAACTTGAGGGGGACAAAATAAAAGCCGTAAGAGCTGCTATTAAGCTTTTCCAGTGATCAGGGGAGGTGATGGTGGCCTGAACCAGAAAATTGGTTGTAGGAATGGAGGACACTGAATAGGTCCAATAAATATGTAAATGGCAGAGTTTACCAGACTCGATTAATGGGTTGTGGAGAATGAAATGTGTGAGGTTGTAGAATAGTTTCCAAGTTCTGGTTTGGGAGATTGAATAAACGATGATATGATAAAAAGTAGAACATGCATTTGTGGGAGAATTAAGCAAGAGATAATGGATTCGGTTTGGGGCATATCGTAGGCCCTATGGATACTGAATTAATTTGTGTGATTAACAGATGTTTGTGGAGTACTAATTACAATGCCAGACCATGTGAGTAAAGATTCCAAGGGCAGAGGAGTGAATAAACGTATTTAAAATCTATGGCATAGTGGGGGATATATGCAATAAATAGATAATAAATACAATAAATATAGATAGTCATGTGCCACTTAATAATGGAAATATATTCTGAGAAATACATCATTAGGTGATTTTGTCATTATGTGAACATCATAGAGTGTAGTTACAAAAACCTAGACAGTATAGCCTACTGCACACCTAGGCTATGTGGTATAGCCTATTGCTCCTATTTGTAACACAATGATATTTGTGTATCTAAACACAGAAAAGGTGTAGTAATAATACTGTATTATAATCTTATGGGAACATCATTGTGTGTGTGGTCTATTGTTGACCCAAACATTGCTATGAGGTGCATGACTGTATATGTGATGCAGAGGTACAGGATTGGAGATCAGGCTAGCAGTCATCAATCTGAGTAGAATTTTGCTAACTGCAGAGTGGTGTCTTTAAAGAGAAATAGGAGTAAAGGAACTAAAGTGGCTTTTGTTGAAGTTCAAAGTCGACATTTTAGCCCCCCTGAAATGTGTACTTGTACGTAATGACTATGTTTGGAAAGAAGGAGGCTTTTCTGAAATTGAGGGCATCAGATGATAAAGACAGCCCTGTCAAGCTTGAGAGTAGGGCTGTGTTCCTGTTTGGGAGGGCCCTGGTATATGTATCAACAGAGCATCCTTAAATGTCAATGTTCACGAACACAAATGAAGTAGATAATGATGGTTAGTCAATGACTTGTGTTAGTAAATTAAAGCCTTCACTATTGTCTTTCAAGTCAACAAACATTTATTGATTGCCTGTTATGGGCAAGGTCCTGTGCTTTCTGTTAGGAATGCACAAATGAAAAGCATGCCTCCACCACAAATTCACACTCTGGTAGCAAGATGGGCATTTTATAACTAATTACAATGTAAGTCAAACTAGAAAGTGCTAGAATGGCTGTATGAAATTTTATTAATTTCCATTGGAGACCAAAGGAACCAGTGAATTTTTGGAGAAAATCAACTGCTTCTATGCTTCATAAATGTGGTAATTTATTTAACCATTCAAATAGGCTAACAATATTCTAGGAGGCAGTGTACATTATTCAAAAAATATTTTTATTAGAAACCTCCATTGGGGACATACCTATTAATTCTATATGATTTGTGGCTGGAAAGATTTTCCTTTGGGGATCAGACTCTGGGTTCTTCACCTGGTGTTTGTTGTCATTGGAGATTCCAGCAGTCTGTCTTTCAGGCACTTTTCACTGAAGTGGGTATGAGTATTAGTATAATTGGAAGCTTCAGAGTCCCCTGAAAGTTAAAGGATAGTCTGGCTTTAATTGTTAGCCATTTCTCATTTTTTTTTTTTTTTTAACTAGTTAGTTCAAATTCTACCCATGCTTAAGGACATCACACTTCCAAACAATGGCCTTCTCCCAAGTTAGGTCAAGGCCCACTGCTAGATGCTATCTAGCACCACGTGGCCTTCTTTACAACACTGATGTCAGTTGTAACTTGACACTATGTGTGTGATTGTTCAACTCTTCGTTCAGTCACTTCATTCAGTTAGCTAATGCCAGTTGACTTTCAAGTTAACAGAGCAGAGGCCATATATCTTTTAATTGTTTTCATTGCCCCAGCTCTTAGCCCAGTGCTTAGCACTGAACCGGTAAACGAACTCCTGTCTGAAGTTTTTGCTTCCTTCTTGTGCTAACTCTTGGTGGGGGGTGATGAGTGGGAGAGGGTGGGCAGGGGACAGATGATGCTGGTGAAATTAAGTTGCTAACCACGCCTTCATTTAGTATCCTAAACTTATTTCACTGAAGTTTCAAAATATGCTCCTCCACCATTTTGTTAGGGAACAAGCCTGAATCATATTATTCAAATAATTTGTAATTGTATAAATTGTAATCAAGTTCCTCATTCAACATTTGCCTTTCCAAGCTGAAGAGGCTAACATTTCGATATGCCTCAAATAGCAGCACTCTACCCTCCATGTTAGTTGCTATTTCCTTTGTTGCTTGTTCTTTCTCTGGCTTCATGTTATTATTTGAGATGTGGTGACTATAATCTCATGTGGCATTCAAAAAGTATAAACATTGGAAATTTACACAATGCTAATTTCACTGAATTTCTAATATTCTGCTATATGAATTTGCATTTTCTTCATGTTTTAACCCCAAAAGACAATTCAGTCAGTATCCTTAGAGAACTAACAATGACTTACAGGTATGTGCTTTCCCTGCCTGAAGCTGATAGCTCAGAGCCATTCATTCTCTAACTATGCTATTTATCATAAAATATGTTACCTTGTAACATATTTCAACTTAGTAAGTTGAAGTCTAGTTATTACATTTCTAGTGACTTGTACAAATGGCAAGATTTTCATACCTATATATTACCTTTTCTCTTAGCTACAAATCTGAAGCTTTAATATGGAATAAGTTTGAACTTTCTGAACATTTATAAATGTGTTAAATATGACTGACTTCAGTGATGATTCACAAATAACTTTGGAGGAAACTACACATTTATTCTTATTCTGAATAAAGATGTTTCCTAATGTAAGTTTACCCATGATAAAACTGCTTTATGGTATAACACTCTTCTGTGTGAATTTCTGTCTTCATGTTCAAGAGTAGGCTGATATGCAGCCAGCATGCACCAGTATAGCCATGCTGATGACTTTTTGCAGATAGTGTTCATTCTGAGTTGAGGTTTCAGTTCTGATTGGTTGAAGCTAAAATATATTAAATATTTTGAATATTTAAAATGATCACAAAATCATTAAATGACATCAGAACCACCTTAGCTCTTTGTCTGAAGCTACTGAGTCTTACCTCTCCTAGCTAGGTAGAACACTGATCCATAAAATAGGCTGAAGTAAAACCACAAGTGTAAAATAGAAGATCTGGATTACCTAAAAACTATAATCAAGAACTAACTGTGCTTTTATAGGTCTGACTTCAAGTCAGTGCATCTGAGGCTGCTGGGAACTGAAAGTTCTTTGACTCTTTTAGGTAATTGGAGGACATGTGGTGGTTTTTTTTTTTTTTTGTCTCAGAGAAAAGGAGTGGACTTGATAATGTACTTCCCTTTATTTTCTTATAAAATAACAAAATTATGATATATTCTTGCCACTGTGACCAAAATATACCAAAGTCATCTGAAAAATCTGATGATAAATTTGATTTCCCTATAAGGTTGGGCTATTGCTGCAGAACTTGTGCTAGAGGTAGGATGGTTTTCTATTTTTCAGTATTTAATTGGAGTCATGTTGACATAGTGATAAGAAGAGGGAATATGTCCTTAGACTGTCACAGAAACCATGAAAATATGGTTTGTCCTCAGCATTGCACAATATACGTAACAAATCTCTACATGTACCCCCAATTCTAAAATGAAAGTTGAAAAAAAGTAAAATTGATATGAAAAAAAGGAAGTATCATTCATATGAAAATTCCACTATTCATTTTTGAATTCTATAAACTATTAGTACAAAGAAATTGAGCTTGAATTGACTTCAAGAAATTGAGACTTAGCCAGTTGTTTCTCGGTAGTTTTGCTTAATTATGTAAAATTTTCCTCAAGCTAGTCCCTCATGTTTCCCATGGTCTGGGCACCAGTTCTAGAAAGAATCAGAGAATGAAGATTTCAATAGGTATGGAAGCATCTTGGTATTTTTTGTAGTTAGAATTTTCTGTCATTGTCCCCATAAGAATGTTCAAGATCAGGCTTGATGGCTAATTGGTAGGGGTGTTGTAGACAAATCCTTGCTCTTCAGAGTCTGATCCATGAACCAGCAATATTGACATCACCTGGGAATTTTTTTTAGAAAAGTGGACTTTCAGGCTCCCACCCTAGACAGACTCAGTCAGAATTGGCGTTTTAATGTAATGTGGAGGTGACTCATGTATACATTAAAGTCTGAGAAGCTTTTGTGGATATCTAATTACCATGGAGTCAAGAAGGAGGCCTGGCAGGTCTAAATTACTTCTATTTTTTATTTTTCTTTTCTCTCTTTATCCCACAAGAAAGTATCTGTAAGTACTAAATGACTTTTTAAATCCTGTACTTTAAGTTTCCACATTACACTATGAAGGTTCCCGCCTTCAACCGTATGTTATTTGGATCTTTCAACATACAACTAGATGGAAGATGATAGATGGTAAATTCTTAGTGAAGGAGACTTTGAGGTGGCAATTTAATTTTCTTTCACTTTTGTGGTTCTTCATCATATACGTGGGTACTCTAATGATTCTTGACACTAGTTTTGATCATGGCCTGTAGAAAAGACAAGGGTGGATTTGAAAGCCCTATGAGGAAAATCTTGAGCTTGAGTTAGGCATTTTTGGCTTGAAGTCATTAGCATTCACCTGCTCCTACCAGTTTCATAATTTAACGCAGGAGATAACTTACAACGTAATTTCAAAGAAAGGACAAGTTTTTTGAATTAGACATTCTTGGCTCTGTTGACATAAAAATATAATTATACTTCTATGAAATTAGTCAACAGGTTTTTTCTACAGTGAGAGTAGTTCTTCAAATGTTTATTTTATTTAGCTATAAGCCGTTCTTGTTCCATATTTTAAAAAGTCATTTACTTTTGGCTCTGCAAGTAGCTTCAAAATAGGGTCTTAGAATAATTTTATTTCAAATAATTAAATTCCTTCACAATATCATTTTACCATGATTCATACAGTAAGCAAGTCTGAACTATGTGCACACAAATACAGTCTTTGTAGGAATACTTTGAAAAGTCTTTAACAAATAATTTGAAAATATTCCTCTTATAATGATGTTTGAAGCCCTTTCTCCTTAATTTCCTGAAATGTTTTAAATAGTCTCTGGTGATTTGACAAGGTTTGCTGACATTTTTGGTGGTCGTAACTGGCAGTTGGAGGTGGAATGGTGCCACTGGTGTCTAGTGGGTAGAGGCCAAACATTGTGCTAAATGGCAATGCCATTGCTAATCAGCAATGCCAGGACATCCCCTACAATGAAGAGTCAGTCCAAAATGTCAATAGTGCTGAAACTGAGAAGATCTGTACTGAATGTACTGCTGAATTGCTTAATGCTCAAAGGTGCAGTTAACTGATATTCATGAAGATATACCATTTAGAGACATAAAACAATTATTGACTCTAAACATATAGACGGGTAAATACAGTATCAATATTTTTACAAAAGCTGTTAAAATGTTGAAATTAAGCCTGTAAGGTAATGTGAGCTCAACGGAGTTTGTATGATATTACATATATCATAAATAAGTTTGGGAGTATCTCCCCTCCCTTTTCCCCTTTACCTCAGCAGTTGAATAGGTACCGTCGTGAAAATACTGGATATTTCAATTAATAAGTTTCAAATAAAAGTGAAATTAAGCTAAAAATTATAAAGAGTCCTTGAATGGCTTGTTGATTAGAAACTAATGTAACTCCTTGTCTGGGATAAAATACCAAACAGGCAGCAGCTGCTGGTAATTTGGTGCAAGTAATTGTAGAGCCAATAAGTTGAAGAAGTGCTTATTAAAAGAAACTGCTTTCCTATCTGCTTGTAAGTTCAATTGAGTAATGCACTCTACATGTGGTCTGACACTGGGTAAATTATACACCTGATTTAAAAACACTCCATCCATAAGAGCTCCTATTTTGCTCATCCATAAAATTTTTACTTTCTTCATTACTACTTGCAGCAGTGTATGGCATAATATCTATCAAATTAGGCTTTGAGGACATCTCAGGCTGGCACCCTGCTGACTTGAAACATGTGCTTAATATTACTGCAGTGCTTTTAACCCCATGAGTGCCCTGGGTTGGCCCACATAGGCATGCAGAATCTGTTCCGCTCTCTCTGTGCAGCCGTATTCTCCACCTACTGAGAATAAGAAACATCAAAGATAAAGGGGTGGGGGTTGGATTAATGATTACTCACTGGGTACGAGAAATAAGTAGTTAAAATTTGTAGGAAATAAGATAGACAAAATGAAAACCGTGTAGTCTAGTATTTTGCAATTTTTAAAAATATGAGCCAGATATAAACATTTGAAAGCAAGGCATACTATTTGAACTAATCAACTCTGAAAAGCAAGACACAAGAGGACTTTCTGGATAACTCACATGAAAGCCAACTTTGGCATGTGTCTTATTCACATTTATAAATATGTGGATGACTTTAATTAATTTTAACAAGCATTTATTGCTTTCTGTCTACTAATTGCCAGGCACTATGCTTGATGCTGGAGACACAGTGATGAATGTACATGGCCATTGCCATCTTGCAGCTCAAATCTTGAAAAGGGGTCAGGATTTCAACAATCAACTCTAATATAGTGGGTAAAGCATAAGTGATCTCAAGGTTCAACATTCATTCATTCATTCATTCATTCATTCATTCATTCATTCAGGGCAGATGGTATCTGACATAACTACTCTACTTGCTGGATCCCCATGGCGGATATTGCACTATTGTAGAGCTAGATACACCTGTGAATCTCAGCCTGATGCCATTAAACATTTAAGTCATGTGATTATTTTCCTCTTTTCTTTTCCATGCTAACCTTCCAGTCTTCTGATTATAATTTAGCTTCCCACCTGGAGTGTCTATGGAAAAAAATGCACTTAATAAAGAATTCTGTGTGTGTTATTATTTTTTGTGTGATTAATACTACTTGTTTTAAATTAACAGACTGGTATATTGATCATAATTTAGCTCCGTGTGTAACGCTATGGATAGAGGTCCTTTGACGTCTACTTTTTATTATAAGTGAATATTTTGTCATTCTTATATATTAGTCTTATGAGACTGGTTAATGTGAGTTAGTGTGACTTTCTTCCTGAAGAGATAGACCCACTCTCACAGTGATGACAAGTTAGGTTCTGGGGCCAGCCAGACTTCAGAAACTAGAGTAAAGAATGGAAGCTACTGAAGGATTTGAGAAGGTTTTAAAATATATATACCTGGAGTGAGAAAGAGAATGAGAGAGATACCAAGGCTAGATCCTGAGAAGCGTCAGGATCCACCAACGAGAAACAGAGTCAGGGTCAACCAGCAAGAAATAGAGGAATGCATTCAAGAAGAAGTTGGAGAAAGAAGATAGCAGGAAACAAAGGAATAAAAGGATCTAGGAAGGAACTGGTAGTCAGAGATACATGAGCCTGAGAAACAGATCATTGGATATGGCAGTTCAGAGACCTGTAAAGAGAGCAGTGTTATAGAGAAGCTGGAGGGAGTGGGGAACCCAGTTGCATAAAGTTTATGGAATAAATAACTGGTACAGAAATGGGAGTGCAGAGTGTGGGTATTCTTTCTAGAAGTTTGACAGGAGAATTGCACCTTGAAGACTTGCCTTCTGAAAGAGAGAGCCTCAATATGTTCAAAAGGCAATGCACAGGTGCATAAAGAGAAGATAAATGATGAAGCAAACTTCTAGGTAAGACATTCATGTGTCTTCATTTTTCATTAATTCCTTTATTCAAGTAGAGAGAACATAGTTTAGTGGTCAGGCACATGGATACTGGAGCCAAATGGCCTGGATTTGGATCCCAGTTTCACTATTACGACTTTGGGCAAATTGACCTCTGCACTTGCCTCAGAGGGTTGTTGGAAGAATTAAATAATATGTATAAAGCATCTGGAACTGTACCTGATGTGAACATGTATACATGTTTGATAAATAATAAAGGAGTTAGTCTGGACAAGAGTTAAGAAATGCGATACTCTAGGAATCTATGATGAACATTTTTTTCTATGTTTTATGAACTTCTTACAAGGTGTATTTGAGATCTAAAGTTACTGAGAGCCTGCAGAGAATGAAATTGCTATAGATGTCAGCACAAAATGTTCTAACAATCTTATTCCTAGGTATAAGTAGGTAAAATTGTAGAACTCTGTGAAAGAGTTAAAAGAATTTCCTGATGAAATTGCAGACTAATTTCTATGATGTTTTTGTGGAATTTGCCAGATATTACTCAAAGTTCCTTTCAGAATACCCATAGCAACCTTTGTCTTCCTATCTTCTTTGAATTTAACCTGCCCTTTCTATTCTCTCTCCTTTACTGTAGATATCATTTGGAGCTCAGGGAAGTAGGTCCCTAAAATCTTTCCAAGTTTTCTTCTTATTTTATTCCTTACATTTTTTTCTCAGTTGATATCAGCTCAGAGAGTACTGGGTTAATTTAATAAATGCATCAGATGGCTCTTTCCTTGGGCATCTCAGCTGATGTGAATATAATTGCTTATTAATTGGTTGAGAATATTCTATGAATAAGGAAAGATAGTTGAAAAATTTACTAAACTCTCTCCTTTCGTCCCCTTCCTCTTAGACATATTTCAATTCAGGATTATAAGCATTGTTTATGGTGACTAGTGACCGTCTATTTTTATTTTTTATTTATTTTTTTGAGCTAAGTGGATTTTTTATTAGAGAAGTCCAGAATTACAAAGGACTTAAGAGTTGGATTGGGGACCTGCTTCTTGCCAAAGGTGGGCACAATATTGACAAAGCGCTGGTTGTACTGAATCCACCACTTAACCCTTTCTTCTCCTTCTCCGTTGTCGTCATCGTCTTCTTCTTCTCCGTCGTCGTCGTCTTCTTCTTCTTCTTCTTCTTCTTCTTCTTCTTCTTCTTCTTCTTCTTTCTCCTCCTCCTCCTCCTGTTCCTCTTCCTCTTCCTTCTCCCCCTCCTCCTGCTCCTCCATTTGGCCACCTTGAGAGTCTGACCTTTCAGTTTCCCAGAATGGGCCAGGGAAACATGGACTTTCCCTCTAAGCATGCAGTCGACTACTTCCAGGGTAATCAGGGCCTCCATCCCGTACTTTCCCAGGGTAGTCTCATCCTCTAGGGGTGTGCCTGCCAGGAGCACAGGTTGATCTTCCGAGGCAGTGCCCTTCAGTGAGGCTACATGTACCTTGATTTGGGCCACTGCCTCCTAGCCAGTCACCTCAAGGATGTGTAGCTCCTGGGCGCGGACAAAGAGCTGCATGAACCGTGCTCCGCACTGGGGAGCTACTGAACCGTGCTCCGCACTGTTGCTACCACGAACACAGAGTTGAGAAAGAGGACCCACTATTTTTGAAGCTTAATGTAAGAAAATAGATACATGGTAAATTATCGAAAGCTTTTACTTTCCACAAAAGCAAGTGATGGTTTTGCTCAGAACAGCAACACAATGACTTGTTGCTAATCTTGGTTTATTTTTCTCTCTCCTTGTGAAGGAGAGAGGAAATGCTAGTACATATTATTTAAATTTAAAATGCGTATTGAAAAAGAATTCTGATGGCTGCCTTTCAGAGCAAACTAAGATAACTGTTCTCATCACATCTGTATTGGGATTGCCTCTAAGGCTGTGGTAAAAGATGTTGAGTGGGCTTTTCCTAGGGTTCATCTCTTTTTATACAAAAAAATTTTAATTTGTTTAAAAATTTTTTGTGGGTACATAGTAGGTGTATATATTCATGGGGTACATGAGATATTTTGACACAGGCATGCAATGTGAAATAAGCATATCCTAGAGAATGGAGTATCCATCTCCTCAAGCATTTATCCTTTGAGTTACAAACAATCCTCGGGTTCGTCTCAATGGGTTATTTGAGAACTTGGGTCTGGGAGTGTTCTGTGGTACTCTTTTGATTGGAAATGGGAGCTGAATGGGCTGGCCAGTGGGCAGAGGGTAGAAAATTGACAATGGAAAGAGAAAGTTTCAAATGGCTGTGAACAACTGACTTGAAAATTCTAGGTTTGAAGGTGCTGCCCTGGTGATCCCGAGGATGTGGTTCTCAGGCTCATTGTATCCTAGCTCTGTGATTTGGTCCAAATCACTTAACTTCCCTTCAGCAACCTCTTTAGCCTCCCTGTGCCTCAGTTTCCTCATCTGTAAACTACAAATGTTGGTGCTTATCTTATGTCCCTCTGCAGGGTTATAGTGTGATTTGAATGAAAGAACTTTGTGTATCACATAGAACAACACAGTCCTCACTATGATTAGGATTAATCTTAATATTATTGTAGGTAGTTAAGTTAGGACAATAGATAAAGAAGTTAAACTTCACCTAAGAGCAAAACTGGCCTTAGTTACCTGACTAAATACATTTCAAAAGTTTTATCACCCCTTATTTTAAATCAATTGAATAGTACAGAGAGATGGACTGGGAAGAAAGCAGGACCTAGAGGTGCCTGAGCCAAACCTTACTGCCTGACCCATGTAGACACTTAAGACACGCAGCTTACATGAATGAGCCATTGAGATGTCTAAATTATTTGAAATTTCTCCATTATACTTTTTGAGACCTTTCTAATTTTGATATAAGAAGAATATATTTGTTTTAAAATCAGGAACATCATTATTTAAAAGAAAATACAACAACCAAAATAAACAATAGATAATCAGAGTGCTGCAGACAGCTGGTATGGCAGCAGATAATAGAGGAGGAAACCTGGGGAGGGATAGAAAGAACTCAAATTCCCTGGGCACTTATGTTCTAGACACTGTGATCAGTACTCTCTACACTTTGTTGTATTTAGTCCTCTTGACAAGTCTAAAGGGTAGATGCTGGTAGTATCCCCATTTTACAGATTAGGAAACTAGGACATAAGAGAGATCAAGAAATTTCCCATCTTAATGCTAGTTGGTGGCCAAGTAAGGATTCAAACCTAGTTGGTATGGCTTTAAAAACATCTGTGCATTTCATGTATGTTTATTGCAGCACTATTTACAATAGCAAAGGCATGGAGCCAACCCAAATGCCCATCAGTGATAGACTGGATAAAGCAAATGTGGTACATATACACTATGGAATACTATACAGCGATAAAAATAAGATTATATTCTTTGTTGGGACATGGATGAAGCTGGAAGCCATCATCCTCAGTGCACTAACACAGGAACAGAAAACCAGGTATCACATGTTCTCACTCATAAGTGGGAGTTGAGTAGTGAGGACACATGGGCACTGGAGGGGAACAACACACACTGGGGCCAATGTGGGGATGAGGAGCAAGGGGAATGAGAGCATTAGGACAAATAGCTAATGCATGTAGGGCTTTAAGACCTAGATGATGGGTTGATAGGTGCAGCAAACCACCTTGGCACATGTATACCTATGTAAAAAACCTACAGGTTCTTCACTTGTATCCCAGAACTTAAAGTAAAATTTAAATAAGTAAATAAATAATAAAAATATTACAATTTTAAAAATCTGCATTTAATACTGAGCTAGATTGACCTCCAAGATCATGTGGACAACTGCCCATCTTGGAAGTAACTATCAGGAACTTCTGCTCTAAGTTTGTTCAAGCAAGTCCAGAACCAGTTTAAAACAGTCTACTATATTTAACTCACTTATTAATTAACAAACTGTGCCTTGAGCCCCAATACATCATCCTTTCCTCTATGCTACATCCTGTATGCCAGGTAAACTTGTAACTTGCTAAATCATTCAACAATCTGATGCTTCTAGGCTTTCCCCAGCTAGAAGTGTGCCTCTGATCTCTTTCCCTAGAATTCTAAAAGGACCAAATTTTGCTTATTTCTGTGCTTGTGTCCTTGTCCCCAACTCAGGGGCAAACTGAAAACTTATACCATTAAGAGATGCCCCTTTAAGAAGAAGAATGCATGATCATAAATTTAGTATGAAATAAACATCAATATTTACTTAAATAAAATATAAATGATAATAGATTACAATTTTTTAAGCTGACAAATATCTCAGTACTTTGTATTGTTAAATCTCTCTCAGGATCTTGGAAATGGTCTATGCAAGTGAGAATCCCTGAACTACAAGTGTTGCCACCTTTGTCGCAGCTCCTTCCTCCTCACAGCTACTGGTCATTATTAAAACGCAACCTTGGCCAACTACCTCAGTTCTAAAGGAAACACAACCTTGGCCAACTACCCCTAGTTATAAAAGGCATTTCTTTGGCCTCATGCATACAATACAACTGGAAATTAATAATTAAGAAATAATCTAGGCCGGGCGCAGTGGCTCACGCCTGTAATCTCAGCACTTTGGGAGGCTGAAGCGGGCAGATCACGAGGTCAGGAGATCAAGACCATCCTGGCTAACACAGTGAAACACACACACACACACACACACACACACACACACACACACACACACAAATTAGCCTGGCATGGTAGCAGGCGCCTGTAGTCCCAGCTACTCAGGAGGCTGAGGCAGGAGAATGGCATGAACCTGGGAGGCAGAGTTTGCAGTGAGCTGAGATCGTGCCACTGCACTCCAGCCTGGGCAACAGAGCAAGACTCCGTCTCAAAAAATAAATAAATAAATAAATAAATAAATAATCTAAACAAACATGAACAAAAGCTAGTTGAAAAAATGGATTTGAGGCCGGGCGCGGTGGCTCAAGCCTGTAATCCCAGCACTTTGGGAGGCCGAGACGGGCGGATCACGAGGTCAGGAGATCGAGACCATCCTGGCTAACACGGGGAAACCCCGTCTCTACTAAAAAAATACAAAAAACTAGCCGGGCGCGGTGGCCGGCGCCTGTAGTCCCAGCTACTCGGGAGGCTGAGGCAGGAGAATGGCGTAAACCCGGGAGGCGGAGCTTGCAGTGAGCTGAGATCCGGCCACTGCACTCCAGCCTGGGCGACAGAGCAAGACTCCGTCTCAAAAAAAAAATAAAAATAAAAATAAAAAAAAGAAAAAAAAGAAAAAAAAAGAAAAAATGGATTTGAAATCAGATGAACCAGAAAGTAAGGGCAAGGCCAGTAGCAGGTATAATGCTATAGGCTCACCTGTACATTGCATACATTAGCAGAGGGTCTTTTAAAGAAAGAGTGTAAAATGCCCCAGAAACCATGTGAGAATTAAGGTTGGATCCCTGTGTGTTAGTAGAGCCAGAGGAATTGCTATGTAGTGAAGACCATTTCTAGGCATTTCTTTATTTTGTCTTAACTCTACCTGAATTAAGTTCTTCATCTTTCCACTGCCCTTGTGCTCCATGTTATTCTATAATCCTTAAAATTATTCTCCCAGTGGCCTCTCAGGAGGTTGAACTTGCCCAAACAATGAGAGAAAGCAGTTCAGATGTCAACAATACACAGGGGAAATCAAAGTTCTCTTCCATATTCTGTCCAATTTTTAATAGGAAAACATTCAACATTGTTAGGAATACCGGGTCAAGTAGGGCCATAGGTTGAAGGCTCAGAAATTAGACCAAATGAGCTTAGGCTGCTGCCAACAGCAATAATACAATAACACTTAAACTTGGCATAATAGTTTGCTGATACAAGGTCTTTTAATGTGTTATTTTATTAATACCACAGACAACCTTGGGAGGTAGGGATTTTAGTCCAATTTTATTAATAATAATAACAACATACTTCTTGAGCCCTTACTATGTACTATGTGTTGTATTTGGACCTTTAGCAGAAATATCTGATTCCATCTATATATTATAAGATATATTATAATAGCCCCATGAAGTTGGAGTTTTATTCATTAATCACACTAGGAAGTAAAAGCCCAAAAAACCAAGTGACCATCCACAATCACAAAGCTTGGTGGGAGGGGCTGGAATTTGCATCCCGGAGAGCATTCTTACCCTCAATTTGTATTGTCAGTGACCTGTCTCAGGCCACACTGCTAGTGATAAAGGATGGAGCTATCTCCAAAATGCAAGATTTTTACATCAAGTCAGCTTGGTGTAGCCAAAAACAAACAAATCATGTGTAGTGGGAATAGGGGAAAAAACCTGGAGGAAATGACTTGAATTCTAGCCTCTTGCAGCTGTGTGACCCTGGGTCTTGCTAAGCCACACTTTTTCTTTCTTTGGAATGGGTATAAGAATTCCTTCTCCAGCTACCCCATCAGGGATTTGCAAAGCTCAAATGCAGTGAAAATCCTTTGTAAAGTAAACTTCTCATCACAGTTTGTAGTGTTTGTTCTTAAGTGAAAATTTATAGTGTTTTAGTATCATTTTAGAATAGCATTAAAGGCATGGGGAATGTTTGAATCTTCCTTTATTATATTGCTAGTCATAGTGTATGCTGTCTTACATACTAACCCAAAGTTCAGTGAGTAAACTTCATATATGAATGAATAAAAATAATCCATTCTGCTTGTGACATTCATTTTATAAAAAGTACCTCTTCATAGACTTTCTTAAATCACAGTTGTGAAAGTATCATAGAATGCAGGAAATTAATTCTTGGAAGTAGGCACTAAAATGATACAGCATCTAAGAATATCAGATGAAGAACACAGATGAGATATAAAATGCTTTTCATAAAGGCTTTACTTTATATTTAGCTAAATAATATATGGAAAAATTGGCACCTTTCTGCACCAGAGCAATGACTACCACTGTTACTGCAAAAGCTCATGCTTGGCCAACACCTGCAGTAGAATTTAATTAATGGAATTGATTTGCAGCCTCATTAAAAAAAAATACAAAACAAAACATGAAGTTGTTTTTTGGAAAAAAATAGATTTGCACTTAATTTCTAAAAATGTTTAGGTGACTACAAAGTTACCTATTTCTAATTATAATACACTTTCTGCTATTATGGACACTTTTCTACAATGGGTCAAGGTGATTATTAGGCATTTCACACTTGCACAGAACAACACAGTGATAAAAGCAAAGCTGGGGGGCAATTTCTAGATAAACCATTTAATTAGTGACTGTGACATGTCAGCTGTGTGCTACACTTTACATATGTTGACTCATTTAATTTCTCAAACAACAATGTAGATATTACTATTATTTAATGTTTGCATATAGAAAACTGAGACTTAGAGTGGATAACTTGTCCAAAGTACAGTTACTAAGTGTGGACCTGTGCTAGAACTCAGAGATGCCCAAAGCCTTGTTTTTCCTCATCATTGTATCATGCAATAGTGTCATGACTTCCTTAAGAATGGGTGGCACTCTTGGCTCCCTGCCCTTTCACCACTGTCATTTGACTCAGTTTTGCTGATCAGCAACTTATATGCCAAACAGTCTCTGATTCTTAAGGAGAACTCTTGGTTCCTTCTACTAACTTCAACCTTATTTTTGTGGATAGATTGTTAAAAGAAAAACTGGAAAAAATTAAAATAACAAGCAGTTAAAAGCTATATGCTGTCCTTTTTAGAATAGTAGTCATAGGAGTTTTTCATATTGCCAGCTCCATTGTCTCCAGGGTAATATTGTTACTAAATTTAAAAAGTGAAATCATGTACTTCGTAATATCTTTATGTTTTCTCTGCATTCTATTCATTTAGTTTATTTACAGTGGAACCAAACCAAAGTCAATGAGATACAATAATAATTATTGTTTATATATGTAAGTTTTAGATAGACTGATAGAATAGGTATATAGACTTTAGCTAGGATTAGTGTGAAAATTTTATATAACTAAATTCAGGGAGAATTATTTATTGAACCTGACTCTAAAGTCCAAATTTCTACCTGCAAAGCAATTCAGTCTGGAATTGTATGTATAAAAAGCAGCAATAGCAGTAGCAGCAGCTAACATTTAAGCAGCAATCTGCATATCACACCCAATGATTAGTGCTTTATGTACACAATCTCATTCTCATCCTTACCTTGTAGATGATTGAACTTAGTGAGTTAAGAACTCTGGCAGAGTCTCGCCAAGCCTGATCCATATAGATTTCCAGATCTGGCTGGCTTAGGAGCCTGGACCCTTAGCTTCTGCACCATGCTCTCCTAAGGGACCAGCCACCAAATATTGGCCTATGGACTACATAGATTTTCTTTGGGTTCTCTCTCACTTGTCTGCTCCGCATAGCTTCAGAGAAGGTTCCTAAAGAAAAATTGCCTCCTGCCACTATTTTTTTTATTTTTTATTTTTACTAAGAAGCAGTCAAATCTGTTGGGGCTCATCATGGCCATCAGCTATGCACCAGGGTTTGGTGTCAAGGTGTGTTACTGAAAAGCCACCTGCATGTGTTTTGAATAGTGTCGACCCAGATTGAGCTTCCTGGGAACACCTGCTAATAGCCTGCAGTGCCAGTGGCTTTTTCATTGGCTTGCAAAGGCAGTAACTTGCTGTGAGTCGGGTAATTTTTCCTTCTAACCCTACAGAAAAGGGCAGGACATCCGTAGAAAATATACCAATTTCTTTGATACATCCAAAGTACTTGTTCAATCTTACTAAAATTGAATGAGAGAACTGTGTATGCATTAATATATTTCTGTATATGATGGACAAAAAATGTTTGATGCTGGCTTCTTCCTGATTCTACAAAATTTGTGATTATTTGATGCTGCCAAATTGGTGAAATTAAATGGTTTTATTTTGCAAAACGTTGCAATCACTTGTGCAAAATGGAAAGAAAAAACTTGAAAAACAAACAAAACCCAAGACATATACAAGGGTATCAAACTATTAGAAAATTTAAAAGCCAACAACTTGAGTTATTTTGATGACAACCAATGGAATAAAACTTTACTATGTTTGTAAGACTGAATAGTTGTTTTGTTCTGGCTCCAGATTAAGGTTTTGAAGTCATAAAGTAAGTGTCTTGCAGATTCATGGAAACTTTTGTTTCCCTGAGCCTTACAGCAGAGTGCTCTGTAGGAGGACTGGGCACAGAACACCCAAAGTAGGATGTGCCTCAGCAGAGCCTAAGAACTGGTTTCTGCCAGACTTGGAGAGAACAGCTGGGTCCTCTAGTGTAGATTCTGCAGGAAGGGACCTAGCTTGCAAAGCCGCACACTTGGGTTCTGTGCCAATATCTAGTTCTGTGTTTCAGTGAAAATCACTTACCTCTCTGACTCTCACCCTCACCATCTCTCAAATGAGAGGGTTGCACAGAAGGACGCCTAAGGTCATTCTAACTTGAGCAGTCTGAGAACCCTCATTCTCACCATTCCTGTGTTGAAGTCTTATGTGAAGTTCTGCTGTCCTAGTTTGAGAGGTCTATTTCCGCTCATTCCATATTCGTCCATTCCATTCCATGGTCCCCTTCATTTCCTCCTTCCTTCCTTCCTTCCTTCCTTCCTTCCTTCCTTCCTTCCTTCCTCCCTCCTCCTCCCTCCCCCTCCCCTCCTCCTTCTTTCTTTCTTTCTTTCTTTCTTTCTTTCTTTCTTTCTTTCTTTCTTTCTTTCTTTCTTTCTTTCTTTCTTTCTTCCTCCTTCCTTCCTTCCTTCCTTCCTCTTTCTCTCTTTCCTCCTCTCTTTCCTCCTCTTTTCCTCTCCTCTTTTCTTTCTTTCTTTCTTTCTTTCTTTCTTTCTTTTCTTTCTCTTTCTCTTTCTTTTCTTTTTTCTTTTCTTTTCTTTTCATTTCGTTTCGTTTTTTTCTTTTCTTTTCTTTCCTGTCTGACTCTGTTGCCCAGCCTGGAGTACAATGGCAAATCTCAGCTCACTGTAACCTCTGCCTACTGGGTGCAAGTGATTCTTGTGCCTCAGCCTCCTGGGTAGCTGGAACTACAGGCGTGCACCACCATGCCTGGCTAATTTTTGTATTTTTAGTAGAGATGGGGCTTCACTGTTGGCCAGGTTGATCACTATTTATTTTTTCATTAAAAGGATGCACTAATCTGTTCTCCAGTATCATGTCTCCCCTCAAAAGAAACATGTAACTTTGTGGATGAATTATAGACTTTACATTGCAAAGGCAGCTACATCAATATATCCATCTAGGCATATACCATATTGTCAAATATGTAAAATGGAAGACATTGGATATAATGCTTATTACTATGAATGAGAAACTTAGCTTGTTTGGTTATGGAAAAAAGTAACAAAAGACAGGAATCAGTAAGGTCTGGCATTGTGGTTTGTTTTGTTTTTCTCTAAATAACTAGACTACCATTTGACAATAAGACATCTACAGAAGCACTTCATAAGCTTTTTACTTTGACTGTAAATTTACATCTTTATACCATTTTCCACATTACACTGAAGTCTTGCCTTCCAGATAGCTTCTGAATTGTTGCCTGCCCCTCATGTTTGATATATAAATTCAGTGTTTCCTATGGAAGGACTTTAAATAATATATATACCTCTGCCTGTTTGTATGTTTAGGTATATAGAATTCTGTAATATGTAAGTGACTTTTAGGCACATACACATTACCTCTTTTATGTGTCAACTTTTTGACTGATGAAAAACTTAACTCTATTGAGTCCAGAGCAATTCCCTTTAAGTAAAACCTCACAAAAAGTTTGGAAAAAAAATTGCTCCTTGACAAATATTTTGCAGGAACAATAGCTACTTTTCTGGTTGTTAAGGGCAAGCTGAAACCACACTTACATGACAAAACAGTGGGCCACCAGAGCAACATTTTATACTCAGAAAGAAATGCAAATCTAAACAGGGAACTTACTTTTTAAAAATAAAGGCAAGAGCGTTTTTTGTTTTGTTTTGCTTTTATTTTGTGGTCTGTTTTTGTTTTTGTTTTTAATATAAAAAGCCCTCTTCCACAGTAAAAGCTTTTTTTTTCACCCCCAAGAGGTTTAAAACTGTATAGAGATAGTTACATACACGGGCATCTCAAATGAGAGGGCAGAATACATACATGTAATTGGTTGCTTTTTTCTTTCCCTCGGCAGTCTGTAAAAAATGTGAAAATGCTCCTGCTTCTGCCTAGCCATTAAAAGGCAGTGGCTGCACCATACTGTGATTTGGGAGCTGAAGAAAATGGCCAGAACTGACTGATATCTGATAAACAGTAACAGGAGTCAGTTTATTGCACCAATCGTTAAATAATGGTGCTGATTATAAGGCTGCTAACTGCAGATGCTGTAATTGTCTGTCATAAATCTTAGTCATTTGTGACAGAAGCACAATGAAAGGGAGCATCTGCTTGAGGGCAAATGACTTCTGATAAATATCAGCTCTACGAAAATGTACTTGGATGTGTCTCAATATTTTGGAGAGCCATTCATGTTGCTTCCACAAATGTGAAGTTATTATTGGTTTGTATTGATTTTGCCACCCTTTTTTTTTTTTTTTAAAGAGACAGAGAGTGACTCAAGGTTGAGTTGAATAGCATCTCAGCTCTTTATCTGATCTACTCATTTCTCTCAAATGCATGTTTGAGTGAAAAAAAATAATTGCACTTTTTTCAGTAGATTGCTGTTCAGAAACACAGCCTGGGAAATTCAATATGCAGCATATAAAAAATAACAAAAGCCAACATTTGTTGAAGGGGGAGGGAACACATTTGGATTTTTACAAAGGTTATTTTTCAGAAAAGATTTTAAATCTAAAATGCCAATCTCTAATGAATTTTAATTGCATGAAAATGAATTTTATGTTCTATTATGCCTATAGAAAAATAGCTAACATTATCATATTCATTATAAAAATCGCTCAGATAATAGAAACTATACAACAAGGACTTTTGTAAGTTAAAAAAAACTTGGAAAAAGTTTGTATTAAATAAAACTAATATCCACATTTTAAAAACAGCTGCTTTTTCCTAAAACATTTATTTCATTTAGTTGCTATATCCAGGACGGCTTAGAAATATAAAGCAAATAAAATGAGGAAATTCAATATTGTGTTGGGCTCAAACTTAAAAATATGATTTGAAGATGATAAGAGTTATTATTAGTAAGTGCAGGTTACATCTGTTTATAGCTGTTTACATTTACCAGAGATGTGGGGCTTTTCACAAATCTTTCCATGTGAAGAAAGTAAATGTTTTTCAGTTTGTTCCATGCAATTCCTGAATTTGAGAGTCCAGCTGAGTGGTCCAGGAGTGGCTTAGGTTTTGGGTCTGAGGAGAAGTGACGACATAACACAAAAGGATAGATGGTACTCAGAGAGGGAATCAAAGTACAACTTTCATGTAAGCTGCCTGGAGTCTTTTCTTCTGAACTGCTCTGCTTCTATTTATAACTCAGTGCCTCAGGCTGAAATACCCGGATAAAGTTGTCCATACATCCACAGAACAAAGACTCCAGGGACTGTCACAGTGACACTATTAACTGTTTTACCATCTTATTCACAAGGGGATTTAGATATACTTTTTCTAAAAGGTCGACTCAGATTTTTCCTTGTGTCCTTGGCCATAAAAGGACTTGAACTTATTGGACTTCCTAATGACTCTAATAATTATAGATACCCAGAGCTTCATGGTAACAGCACCCAGGGTGTGGACAACCTTTAGTTAAAGATTCCTTTAAAACAACATCCCTCTGGTATTATTGTACTAAATTTCCTGGGAGAATATCTGAAACAGAGTGCTCTATACTGACCCTAATTTTTAGAAGGGCAAATTTTGTCAAGAAAGGTAGTTTTGATTGATATATTTAAGAAATAGAAAAACAAGTCCTAAATCTTAACTTTGTGTAAAGATATAGAAGAAGGGAGATATACAGAAAAATAGTGTATTTTGGAGTCAGGCCAAACTGGATTTGATTCCTAGCTCCACAAAACAAGTTCTTAACTTCGTCCTTCACTTTTACAAATTCACTATTTCTGTTAATACTAGGGTTGTCAGTAAGAAGTCATATTTGTAATTCATTTGATACAATGCTTGACGCAAAGGAGACATGCAATAGTTATAGCTATTGTTGGTTATGTAATTAATATTGTGTATTTATTGACTCCTATTACATATTAATAACAATAACAAAATTTGCTTGCTTGTCTGAGTTTGCATTTGCATATGATTTTAATTCCCCTGATTATATTGTGATTTATTTTCTTCTGGAAAGAAACTGCTGGGAAACTTTGATAAACGGCGAGTTTCTATTTTTCTGGATATATTTCCATGAGTAAGTAGAAATAAGGCAAATACGTGTTAAATACCTAAGTCCTGTCTTCCAGGGGTTGGGGATGGTAAAAAGGGTGCAAGGGAAGAACACTCTAACATTCATCCCTGCTTTCACAGACCTTATTGCATTGTTAGGTAGAAAGAACTAGCAGTTGATAATGTATTAATTTTCTCATGTGTGTTAATGAATGTAGGGCAATAGAAGGTCAGAAGGCCAAAGTAATCAGTGAAGGTACCTGAGCTAAGCTAGGCTTTATGGCCAAATGTGATTTAGATAAGTCCAGTCACCTGATTTCAGTGGGCCCCACAGCAGGAGTAGAGGCATGAATATGACATATGACATATGGAAAACATAACATATTTGAAAGTTAACTGAAATAAAACAAAGTATATATTGGAGCAAAATGGGAAATAAATGAAGTTGAATTGGTGGTGGTAGGTGAGGTCCTAGTAGTAGTGTTATTATTTTTATCATTAAAAGCTAGCACTATTAACTCAACTATGTGTCAGATATTAAACTAAGTTCTTTCATGCATAACTTCAATTAAGCCCAACAGCAAGCCCAAAAGATAGTAATATTATTATTCCCATTATTTAGATAAAACAATTAAAGCTTAGTAAATTTAAGCAAGAGTCAGTATTGTGTGATGGTCAAGAGTATAAACAATGTAACCAGACTGCCTGTGTTTGAATCTTGGCTTACTAATTACTACCTGTGTGAGCTTGGGCAATTGCTCATCTTTTTTTGCTCATCCTGTGTACCCATTTCTTCACCAGTAAAATAGGAATAATAATGATATCCAGCTCCTAGGTTTATTGTGTGGATCCAACTAGTTAAGTTTATGTTTGTGTGTATGTGTGTATGTGTAGGTATATATGTACATACATATATGTATGTACATACACACATACACATAAATTTAACTATGTGTATGTATATATACATGTAGGTATATATGTATGTACACACAAACTTAAACTAATATGTATGTATATACACACATATACATATACATATACACACATATACACATATATACACACATACACCCATAAACTTAGCTATTTGGATCCACACAATAACCCTATTTCATATGTATATATTTATACACATATACTATGTATGTATGTGTGTGTGTATGTATCTTCTTTAGAATACTGCTAACAATATAGTCAAGTGTTCTACAAGTGTTTGCTCTTATTAAGTAGGTAACACATAGATAGCAATTTTGTAAAAGACACAGGAAATCTTTCTATGACTTTTTTATGTTGACCATCATTTAAGCTGAGAGAATAACATACACAAGTAATTTATATTCACTTTAGAAAAAGTAGAATATACAGAAAAAAATTTAAAATCTTTTATTTCTCATATATAATCATTATATTGCTATATGTTTCTTCAGAATATGTATTTATAAACATATATATGTATGTCTTATAACCTGATTTTCCACTTTAAAATATCTAGAAACATTATGTCAATAAATACAGCTACCTTATAATTGTAATGGTCACATAATAATCTGATATGTGGATGTAGCATACATAATTAAATCAATTGCCTACCTTTATAGATGGTTTTCAATTTCTTTTTGCTATTTTAGACATTCTGCAATGAATAATCTCATAGATTTATGGAACTACCTACTTAGGATAATTCCCTGAAATGTAAATTCTGAGACAGTTATGCCCATTTGTCAGAAATATTATATATTTACATATTACCAAATTACCCTTCAGAAATTTTTAACATTTTGCAGTTCTGTCAGCAACGTATGAGAACTGTCATCTCCCATCCCTCAATCAGGTTACACAGTGGTTATTGCTCTTTTAAAAAAAATTTCAAATCTAATAGGTGAAATGCCTTATCATCATTTGAAATCACTTAGTATTACTATTACTTCAAATATGCTTGTTGAAAATTTATATTTTTATAAATTTTATGTTTATGTTATTTTTCTCCTATTTTTAAAAGTTTGAGGTGTTTTATTTGAAATAAATTTACATGATTATAGTAGTAACCTTTTGTGTCACGCATTCTGAAAATATATGTGTGAGTATACTTTGGTAAATTTTGGAAAGGGGAGGAGTAAATGAGTTTGGAACCATGTGGAAGTTAATAAGGATACTTTTTCTGACATTCAAATCTTAGTGTTTCAGTTCATTTTGTGTTGCTACAATAGAATACCTAAGACTGGGTAATTTTGAAAGAACCGATTTATTTCTCACAGTTCTGGAGGCTGGTAAGTCCAAGATTGAGAGGCTGCATCTGGTAATGGCCTTCCCACTGTAATAATCCCATGAAAACAGTGGAAGGGTGAGAGAGCATGTGAGAGAGGGCAAAGGGAACCAAACTCATCCTTCTACCAGGACCCCACTCTTGTGATAACTTACCCACTACCTAGATAACAGCCAGCATTAATCCATTCATAAGGTCAGAGCCCTTTTGACCTAGTTACCTCTTAAAGACCCCACCTCTCAATACTGTTGCATTGGGGATGAAGTTTCCAACACATAAACCTTGGGGCACATTCAAACCATAGCACTGAGCATGTTCTATTTTTTTTTTTTAAAAAAAACCTTTGATATCTTTCCTTTGCAGTAGAATAAAGTCGAGGTTTTAAAACTTGGCATATGAGGTCCACCATGACCTGGTATCAGTTGGCCTTTATAGCCTCTTCCATAAACACTTTCTCATTGTGAGGGCCAATTGTGTGCATCTCTTCCCAAGTCCACATTCTGTAAAGTCATGTTGGTGGATTGAGATCAGATATAGCAGGAATATTTCCACCATGGAAACTGGCAAGCACTACAAATTAGGACTTTTTTTCCCCCTGGAGACTCAATTGTTAAATATTTAGCAGCATTCTACTGCATGTACTCTAAACTCCAGGCATCCTAAATTTCTTAGCATTCCTCATCTAGGGCAGTATTAAAACATGTATGCAGCCCAGTCAGGGTAATAATCAGTTGCCCCATCAACACTCATTAGCAATGTCTAGGAGAAGCAGGAAAGCAGGTCCTCTAGTGGTAGTGCTCAGCCTCTCTACTGTTGCTCTGACTAACCCAGGGCTGGCCCAAAGTTGCCCATTCGATGCAGTCACACAAAGCCCTGTTTTGGAAATATGTCACATTGAAAACACCATCCAGAGTGCATGATGACTGGAAGAAAATGACCACTGATAAGAGGACTAGTCAGGATGTTGAAATTTTGTACAGCGCATCACCTGGTCTTGAGGGGCTGGTGAGCCCCTGGAGATGGGTGGTAGTAATGAGGATAGAAAGAAAAAGCAAACATGAGCCATTTTAGGCAAGGAACAGTGGAACTTGGTGAAAGATGGACAAGGAAAAGAAAGAGTGGGCAAAATTAAAGCTTAAGGTGTCTTTAAGCTTCTAATTTAGAAGCAGATGTTTAGAAGAGATATTGGAGTCATCTGTGCAAAGCCATGGACTCACCAGGAAGAGAACCCAAAAGGTAAAAAAAATAAAGACAGAGAGGCAGAGAGAGAGAGAGAGAGAGAGGGAGAAAACTGAAAGTTGAGTGTTAGGAAAATCTCCACTTTGGGACAGATCAAAAAGGGGTGTAAAGGCTGGGCACAGTGGCCCTTTGGGAGGCTGATGCAGGAGGCCGATGCAGGAGGCTAATGCAGGAGGATCGCTTGAGCCTAGGGGTTGCAGACCAGCTTAGGCAAAACAGCAAGATCACATCTCTTCCAAAAATTAGGGGGGCACGGTGGCACATGTCTGTAGTTCCAGCTACTCAGAAGGCTGAGGCCGGAGGACTGCTTGACACCAGGGGTTTGAGGCTGCAATGAGCTGTGATCATGCCATTGCACTCTGGCCTGGACAACAGAGTAAGATTCTGAAAATGGCAGTGTCTCAAAAGCTGGGGAAAGAGTTTTAAAGAACAAAGAATGCTTCAAAAAAATTGAAGATTAGTCAATATACTTTAAAGGGAAGAAAACTGAAGGTGTAAAAAGGCAAAGAAAATTATCATTGACTTTGGCAAGAAGGCGTTCACTAGTCATAGTAAAGCTGGTATCTTCAGAGCAGTAGAAAGTGGAAAGTCACTGGACCAGAACTCAGTGGATCGTGTTCAAATTCCTGTGCCACTTACTGGCTGTAGTTCACTTTACACAAATGTCTCCATCACTCCCAAAGGAAATCTCTTCTTTTATAAATCAGAGACAGTTTTTGTTCTACTATTTCATAAGGTTATTGTGAGGGTCAAAAGAATGGTATCTATGGAAGTATTTTGCAAATTCAGTTTTTAATGTGACACATTTCCATTATTGCAGTCATAATCAGAGCTAGATGGAAACAAGAGGAAAAATGGTTAATAAAAAGAAAGATAAAAGATGGGAAGAAAAAAAGGGGTGATTGGGCATCAGCTTGAAGAAGAAATGGGGTATTTATTTATTTATTTTTGAGACAGAGTTTTGCTCTTGTTGCCCAAGCTGGAGTGCAATGGCACAATCTTGGCTCACTGCAACTTCCGCCTCCCCGGTTCAAGCAATTCTCCTGCCTCAGCCTCAGTAGCTGAGTTGAGCTCAGCTCAGTAGCTGCAGCTGACACTACAGGCACCCACCACCACACCTGGCTAATTTTTTTATTTCTAGTAGAGATGGGATTTCGCCATGCTGGCCAGGCTGGTCTCGAACTCCTGACCTCAGGTGATCTGCCCACCTCGGCCTCCCAAAGTGCCAGGATTATAGGCGTGAGCCACCGTGCCTGGCAGAAACAGGGATTAATGAAGCATTTGTTTACATTTGTTTGAAGGCAGGGATACTCTGGGCATGGCTGAAGATAGAAAGGAAGACTTTCATTGTGGAGGAGGGGTGACTACGGGTGTAGAGTCCAGGTAAATGAAGAGCATGATCTTTCAACTGAAGGGCAAAAGCCTCTTCCTGTGGGACTGGTGGGAAGATTGAGACCCAGATATAGAGATAGGCACTTGTCAGAAGGAAAATGGGATGAAGTTGCTCTTGTGCAACACTTCAAACATGTGCTTGAAGGATAAGGAAAGACTGTGGAAGGACGGTTAGGGAGACAGCGATGGAATCTTGAATAAGAGTTAGAAGATGTTAGTATGCTTTCAATTGCTGCTGTGGTATTATCTTCTTATATCATAAACTACAGTATTCAGTCTCTTTAGAGGAATTGCCCAATCTAACATTCTTGATCTCCACTCTATGTTGTCACTGTGCATTGGCTAAGTCCAGGTTGCATCACATGACCTAACAAGAAAAGGAGTTATGCTTCTGCACAGGAGGATTGGATAACAAATACGGTCACCTCATTATCTGAACTGAACATTGGAGTACATGGTTGGAGATGAGATTTGTATATATTTTCCAGTTTTGAGAAGCCATGTGGGAGGTAAAGTCTGTACACTAAAATGTTGGACTCTCTGGCATCATACAGTGGTTTATAAGTTGAAAGGGAGGGTCTGTTTGAAAATCAGGAGTTTCTTGGAAATATGAATCACATGGTCCATAAACATCTTTGGTAACTTCCCTCTCAGATATCATGGGACTCACATTAGGATGTGAAAGTGTAAGATGGAGATGAGACGGGCATGAGAAGATGCCTCTATTGTAGCGTGGTCATAATTGGCCAGAACTGAATGGTGGCTACCTTAGAAATGACTTGCCCTGTACAGGTTGCCACAGTTGCTACCACTCCCACTGACCTGTCAGATACTGAGGCTGAGGATCAGTTTTCATTCAAAATTACACAGGATCCCTTGCTTTTCTTATAATAAAAAGGAAGTTCTCTGATTCATGACTCTATCAACAGTGGAATAAGGAAAGAATGAGAGGTTGGCATGTTTTAACTCTTTTCTTACACACCTGACTCCAGTAGGCATCTGAGTTTAGGAATCATGTTATAACTCAGCAGTTATTGAACTCAGTGTTATGTATGACATGGGATATGTTGAGATCAGTCCTGAGGTATGTCAACCACTTAGTAAGTGTAGATAAATTAGGGATATTTGTGAATGTTGAACTTTTGACATATTAAAAATTGTTCAGGTCAGGTGTGATGGCTCATGCCTATAATCCTAGCACTTTGGGAGGCTGAGGCAGGCTGATGGCTTGAGCCCAGCAGTTTGAGACCAGCCTGGACAACATGACAAAATCCCGTCTCTACAAAAAGTACAAAAATTAGCCAGTCATGGTGGCACATGCCTATAATCCCAGCTACTCGGGAGGCTGAAGTGGGAGGATCACCTGATCCCAGGGAGGTGCAGGTTGCAGTGAACTGAGATTCTGCCATTGCACTCCAGCCTGGGTGATAGAGTGAGACCTTGACTCAAAAAAAAATTGTTCAAATTTATCTTATAATATATTGTATTCATTTATATTCTATATAATTTTTTTGTGTGTGTGAAACAGAATCTCACTCTGTCATCCAGGCTGGAGTGCAGTGGCACAATCTTGGCCCACTGCAACCTCCACCTCCCAGGTTCAAGCAATTCTTCTGCCTCAGCCTCCCAAGTAGCTGGGATTACAGGTGTACACCACTATGCCCAGCTAATTTTTGTATTTTTTATAGAGACAGAGTTTTGCCATATTGCCCAGACTGGTCTTGAACTCCTGAGCTCAGACAGTCTGCCCACCTTGGCCTCCCAAAGTGCTAGGATTACAAGTGTGAGCCACTGTGCCCAGTCATAATTTCTTTTTTAAAACCACTTTACTAAGGTATGATTGGCAGGGAAAAAACTACATATTTAATGTATACAATTTGATGTTTTAGACATCATTATACACCTATGAAACCATCACTACAATCAATGCCATCAATATATCCCTCACCTCCAAAAGTTCCCTCCTGCTCTCTTTATTTTGTGTGTATGTGATATGAGTACTTAAGATCTCCCCTCTCAGTAAAGTTTTAATGTATATGATACAGTAGTTTACTATAGACACTAGGCTGTACAGTAGTCTTCTAGGACTAACTTATCTTGCATAAGTGAAAATTTATATCCTTAATGAAGCCTCCTTGTTCAGCACCCACCACCCCAGCTTCTGGCAACCATTATTCTACTCTGTTTCTATGAGTTGTAGTATTTTTCCTTCTGTGTCCGACTTATTCCACTTAGCATATGTTGTCTAGGTTCATTGATGTTGTCACAAATGGCAGAATTTCCTTCTTTTTGAAGACTGAGTAATATTCCATTGTATGTGTATACCATATTTCCTTTATCCATTCATCTGTTGATGACATTTGGATTGCTTTGGCTAGTGGAAATAATGCTGAAAACCAGATATCTGATAAAAGGGTCAATGTAAAAAAATAAGGAACTTCTGTAACTCAATAGCAAAACCATGAATGACCCATATAAAAGTGGACAAAGAACCAGAACAGACATGTCTTTAAATGTCTTTAAATGTCTTTAAATGAATGGTTAATAGGTATATGGAAAAATGCCAAACATCAGCAGTCATCAAATGCAAATTAAAACTGCAATGAAATATCATCTGACATTTGTTAGAGAAAAAAGGAAAGATAAGTGTTAGTGAAGATGTGGAACCCTTGCAAACTGTTGGTGGAAATGTAAACCGGTACAACTACTATGGAAAACAGTGTGGAGATTCTTCAAAAATTAAAAACAGAGCTCACTATTGTATAATCCAACAATTTCTCTTCTGGGTATATATCCCCCAAAAATTTAAATTAAAATCTCAAAGAGATATCAGATATAATTAAACATTTACAAAAAGTTTTTTTTTTTTCTGAGACAGAGTTTTTCTTACTCCCCTAGGCTGGAGTGCACTGGCACGGTCATAGCTCATGGCAACCTCAAATTCCTGGGCTGAAGCAGTCCTCCCACCTCAGCCTCCCAAGTGGCAGGGGCTGCTGGCACTTACCACCATGTTTGGTTAATTTTTAAAGTTTTTTGTAGAGATGGGGTTGCCCAGTCTGGCCACGAATGATATCTGATATAATTTAAGCAGGAGAGAAACATCATGTTAGAGTTAGCACGATGGGAATATCCATGGGATTATGTCACACACGTAGCTTGTCATGTGCATCTCAGAGGAAAAAATGTGAGAACTACTGCTCTGGCAGATGGTGGAACAATGACTGTATAGTCATTTTAGGGAGCAGTAAAGAATCACGTGATGGAAAATTTTCTGCAGAGCTGTATTTTGTTCTTAATTTAATTTTTATCAAAGTCAAACATATACATAGTTTAAAAAGTCAACAAGTGTTAAGATTCATCATGAAAATCACACATCTACTGAGACCTCTTCCCCACCCTATTTCTCCTCCCCTGAGGCAACATTTTGTTTAAATGAATAATTGGTGTTTACATTGAGATCATATAAATTTTGTTCATAATTAAACCACAAGGTATGTTACGGTCACATTTTGTTTCTTCTAAACTTCGCTTTTTTCTGGACTTAATCATTGTCTCATATTTTGTTTGATAGGTTTTCTTCCTTACATAATTTATTAGAACTACATCCCTCTCAATATGATCAGGTATGCTAGATAATATCAGTTTCATTTTATCTTGAAGACCACCCTCTTGAAGGCTTCTTCCTTCTGCTCCAATCAAACTAGTTGCTCTCCAGGTTGCTACATAAGCATCATCCTGGGATTCCCCACTGCCGTGGTTCAATTTACTTCACTTTTCTCTTGGGTTGGATCCCACACCTATTTATTTCCCTTACTTTAATTGTGGTAAATTATTTCCTGGGAGTTTCCTGAGAAAGGATAAGGATAAGTACTTTTGATTCCTTACAGGACTCTAAAAAGGTCTGTAGTCTACCTTCACACTTGGCTAAGTGCAGGCCTCTGTTGTAGAAGAAATAATCTGTTTTCTGATGACATTGCTCCATGTGCTCTATCTTTGAAAATTCTTGTTGAGAACTATGAAGCCATTTTGATTGATGATATTTCATATATGACCACCTTTTTTGGTATGGTCTTCTCTATCTTCAAAGTTCTAAAATATCACAATCATCTATTAATCCAAGTTCTTTAGGGTTTGGAAAAATATTATCGGCTAATTTCCTTCCTCAAAGTTTTCTTTTTCTGGAACTCTTATTGCTCAGCTTTTAAAGTTCTTAGATTAGTTTTCTATGTTTCTTTTCTCTCCTGTTTTTTCATTACTTTGTCTTTTGTTTTACATTCAAGATTTTGTCAGCTCCATCGTCCAAATATGCTACTGAATTTCTTAAAGTTTTGCTGCCGTATTTTCTAAGGCTCAGAAGCTCTTTGTTGATCTGTTCTTGTTTCATGGATATAATAGTTTTTTATGTATAATTAGTAACGAGAAAATATACTAATTGCATTGCCTCTGCTTTAAGAATTTGTGTGTTTATATCTGTCTGTTTTTTTCATAGAGAATTTTTAAAAATATTAGTAATCTTTGACTTTGTGTCATATTTAAAATGTGAAGGTCCAAGAAAATACTGGAAGCTGTATGTGTGTGTGTGTTTGTGTGTGTGTGTGTGTGTGTGTGTGTGTGTTAGGGGCAGAAGAGGATTCTGCATTGATTGGACTCATTGGCTGTTTCATTGGTAACCCCTTAAATGTCATTATCTTTAGGGGTTAAATCTCAAGCTGGCATTTCTCTAGAGAGAAATTGTTCAGTATCTTGCCTGGAAGTGAAAACCTGATTACCAGATTTTGAGGAATTTCTGATGAAGTATTTAGGCTGGGGAGTCTCAAAATACAGTCTGTGGAATTCAGGGGATTCCTAAGATTCTTTCAGGGATTCTAGAGTCAAAACTATTTCCACAATAATACTAAGATCAGATGTTATTTGCATTTTTTGTGGTGGTGATATATGCACTTATGATGCAAACTCAACCATGGGTAAAATTGCTGTTGTTTAGCACTAACCAATGTAATAGCACCAAACTCTGCTAGTCGTTATTGTATTCTTCACCAACATGGATTTAACAGTTAAAGCAAAAAATAAAGCCACTTTCATTTAAAAATGTCTTTAGTGAACAGTAAGAGTTATTGATTATTATTTAACCTTGACCCTCAAATGCATATCTTTTTTTATATTTTCTATGATGAAATGGGAAGTATGCGTAAAGCACTTCTGCAATATGCCACAGTGCAATGATTGTCTTGAGGAAAAGCATTTGTGGAACTATCTGCTTTTTTCAAAGAACGCCACTTTGGTTGAAAGAATGATTGACAAAGAATAGGCATTCAAATGTGGCTATTAAACAGACAGGCTGCAAAAATGAACAAAGTAACCTTATCACTTCAGGGAAAACAATTGATGGTATTTGTTGCCCATGATAGAATTTGCGTTTTCAGGAGAAAGTGAGAATCTTGGAAGACTTGTATACTCCACCGTTAGCTTGAAAGTTTCCTAAGTGGGGTTACTGATGATAGTAACCATGTGATTTTTTCAATATTATATAACAAAGTACACCTATGTTTGAAAGAGATGCCTACATCAATGAACTAGTATTTTCCAAATGATCAGTGCAGGATGTTACCAAATCATGCATGGGAAAAATGCAAGATAGGTTTATGCAATAAATTTTAACGTAACAGAATACAAAAAGTTCACTGATGCACTTTCAAATTCTGTATTGAAACTCTTCTTTAAGAAACTACCACTCATCAAATTTTGGTGTAGCATTGAAGAAAAATATTCACAACTATCTGAAAATGTTATTAAAATAATGCTGTCTTTCTAACTATGTAACTCTGCAAAGTTGGATTTTCTTGGTATTCTTCCACCAAAGCAACATATTATGATAGATTGAGTGCAGAAGCAGTTATGAGAACCTATTTTCTATTAAGTCAGACATTAAAGAGATTTGTAAAAATGCAAAAGTGCCACTGTTCTCACTAATTTTTTAGTTGTGAAAAATATAGTTACATTTCATAAAACTGTTATTTATATTAATATATAACGGACTTGCTACTGTTATTTTAAATGAATTAATATTTTTTCAGTTGTAATTTGTAATAAAATAAATATTGATACATATAACCAATGTAAACAAAAGATCTTTCTCAAAAAATGATCCTCAAAATTCTTAAGAGTATAAAGTGGTACAGAGAGCAAAATGTTTGAGAGCAGCTGAAAGACAATTACTTAATCCTCCCCAACCCTACGTTTTCTCAATGGCTTCACACTCCCACTTTTTACTATACCAGTGTCTCCTAATTTAGAGAGACACTTCTCTGTTCAAGTCTCTGCCTGGTAGGGGAGGGGCCTGAGAGTCTAATTTTTCTCGGTACAGATTTCCAAGCACTACCTCCTCCTTGCTGCATGAGTCCGTGTGCTTCCTGTTGCTTCTGCCCAGGCAGACACCTGGGTTTCACTTTCTTCTTTCTGCCAAGCCAGTTACCACTCATCACTTCATTCCAAAATCTTAATAACATCTCTTGGTTTTGTGTCATCTCCTCTCCCATTTTTTTATCCTTGTGGGTTTATCGTTTTTAAAAATTTCTTTTCTGTTATTTTAGTGGAGATTTGGGAGGCAGTGGAGGTAGAGGCATGTATTTGACTGGGAGTACTATGTGTTGATTTTGGTATGTGTACCAACATGTGGAAGCTAGTAATTGCTACCTATTTATAATATGTTATTTAATTTTAAAATATTAAATTAAAAAATTCTATAAATAAATTTAAAATATTCAATAGAAAGAGGATATTTGGAATATCTGTTAGATATTTTCATATAGAATATTTATATTTTCCTTTATTATTTAATTACTTAGAAACAATCAACAAAATTTTTGGAGATCTTTGGGAAAATGGTCCTGTTTTTAAAAATGAACATCTACAAAATGCTGATGTCTAGCTTAGAATTAACTGCATTGCCCACCTAACCAAGTATAGACCAAAATGACTTATGTTTACTTTGGGTTTACCTTATACATAGCTTTTAATATGAAAATTTGGGATTTAATACTGACCCTTGCATATTTAAATCTATTGAATAGCAGATTACATTATTATCACATTTTATGTAAAGTTTCTAAAGTATGTTACAATGAATATACTGACCAAGAAAATTTCCAGGGAAGAGTTCAATTCATTTATGATTTTATTTCATGCTACATCACATTGATTATACTCTTTGAAGTCAAGGAAATCTTAGTTCTATGAACTACAACAAAAAGTGCAAAATAATTTTCAGTGTTATTCATTTCCCAAATATAAGAACACAAGGAAGATGACCAGACTAGAGTCTGGAATTGTTTGACTTTGATGTTAATAGTTATGACACTGGAGACTAGTAACATGAGGCAGGTAGAGTAAATTGAGATTGCATTTTAGGAGATAAAGATCAGAATTGAGAATGACTTTATAAGGTTGTAAATAAAGAAACAACTCAGAGAATTCAGAACATCATTGAAAACCTGGAATGCACCTTGAAAATCTTGTCCAATACCAGCATGTAATAGAGGAGGAAATGAAGATCCAGAAATGTGGAGTGAAGGTCAAATTGCTACTTATTAGCAAATGTGTTATTAGAACCTGGGCTTCCTGTCCTCCAGCCCAGTGTTCTCTCCCAGGTATCCACTTCATCAGAGACAAAGAGGGTATCATGCCCTGAAGAAGAAGGAAAGGACATTGCCAGGTCTGCCTTCCATTCTCTTCTCTAGGTATGTAAGTCTTTTCCTTGATCCAAGGCCCAGCTAAAACATGATCTCTATCAAAGCTTCCTAGCTGATTTCACCTCCTCTGTCATACACTGTGATCTTCATTTCTCCTGTACCCCGTCACATCTGCAGCCCCATATGGTACCTCATATTGGTGGCCCTTCATGGTTGTCTATCTTTAAATGTAGATGTTTTATCTCCCCAGCTAGACAGTAATACCTTTGAGGGCAGGACCCTATCAACAGTGACTAAAGTCCTGTATCCCTCAAGATGACTTGGACTCAAAAGTCAGAGGTGCTCAGCTGCTGTTGCTATTGTATCGTTGGAAGATCTAGCTGGTTATGTACACACTGAGCAAGAGAAGTTCCTCAGCATGGCAGGGGAGTTGATATCATTCAAGCCGCAGCTCAGGAAACAAGCATACTGTGGAAATAAATAGGGGAACATCATGTACAAACCAGAAAATTCAGGATTTAGTTTTTAGCTCTTTTCAAGCTATTTTCAGGATTCTATTAAGCACTGTGTTATACTTTTAAAGAACAGAGGTGAGAAGCTAGAAATGGTGTGTTTTTTAAAAGAACAATATTCTATGGCACATAGAAACCATATGGATAGTCCTGTTTTCCAAACACAGATGCCCCAAAGACAAGGTTGACATATGTGGTTGTTTAGTTGGTTCAGTGCATAGACTAACCTGGCCAAGAGGCAGGAAAGAACACTTTTTTCTTCCTTCCAAGAAGAAATTCTACTTTACTGCACGTCCCAGAGACTGACTTTGTTCTACCCATATGACATTTTTCAACTATTACTTTATATACATGGAGTGTACTTATGTATATATAGACACATCTATCTTGTATACATATATCTTATATGTGAGTGTATGTACATATTTGTATCTGTCATCAATATATAATCTATCTCATCCCCAAACTAAATTTTAATCTAATAATAATAAAAACAGTAACTAACATTTTACTGGTCGTCTCCTAGACATCTAATGTTCTAAGTGCTTCACACATAATCATATGATTTATTCCTCATAGCAATCTCTCTGAGTGGTCGTACAGTTATTCCCATTTTGCAGTTGAAAGTAGCCAAGCGCTGAGAGGTTAGGTGACTCGCCCAAAGTTACAAAGAAAAGAGAAGGTAAGTCTGGGGTTTGAAACCAGAAGTCTGATAGCAGAGCCTCCACTCATGTAAAGGCAGAGACCACATGCATACTTGTTTATGTACTCTGCTCTCCATGATGGCACTTAGAAGATGGACGTATGTGAACAACACCCCATAACATTTGCCTTATGACTTACAGGCTACAAAAACCATTAGCCTACATTATCCCATCTGATCCTTGAAGGATCTCTGTCCAGGAAGCAGGAATTTTGTTCACATTGTGGAGATGAGGACCTCCATGGTTTGTGACTGGGGGATAAAGTTTTAGGGATTTTACTTCTGCAAGTACAAAATAGATCACACTTGTTGGTAACAATATTTAGAGTTTAATCCCATTTAAATATTTAGTTATGAGAATTTAGTGGTTGCTAAATACATTCAGAGCATTAGGAGAGCAGCAATAGTCAGACACCTTGCAACCTTTCACCTGTAGAGGGGCTCTCGAAACATTCTACGGCTATTTACTTCTAACAGTAGGTCTGAAGAGTCACATGCCCAAGGGCAGAATTTAGGGGGCAGATTTTCTTAGAACCTGACAATACTCAGCAGATGATCTTTTCCTCTGCTAAATTGGCTTCTCCTTCCGTTTCAGTGGCTTTTTGATAAATATTTTTTGAATGTTAAAATGATTGCTCTCCTTCCAGTTAATTCAGATGTGAGACATCCGACCCATTCTTGGGCTCTCTCCCCTTCTTCCCATCTTTTTCAAATTATTCCTCAATTCCTGCAGCTGCTTTCTTTGTAAAAAGCCTTGAATTCCTTAGTACCCAATGCTATCAATAAGTTCGTTCTCAGCCACTCACAGTGACATTATCCAACGAATTGTTTCTTCAGTCATTGATTTCTTCAGCCCATTCAATATCACACATTAATATTGGCTTCCCTTTTTTTTTTTTTTTTTTGGAGTGTAATACAGACTTCAGAGCCCTTTACTCTAGCTTTTTTCTCCATGAGAGGCAGAGTGGTGTTTAAAAAAATGACATGGTCTATGATTTCTATGGACTAGTCTTTGGATTTTCCTGGCCATTTACTATTTGTGTAGTCTAGAACAAGTCCCGTAATATCTGAGTTCATTTCTTCACCGAATAATTATATGGTTTTGAAAAAAATTAAAATATTATATGCAAAGTAATAACAGCAGTGCTTGAAACTATATAGATGCTGAATAATGAGAGTTATGTTGGTGAAGATGGTGGTTGTATTGGTAATGAAAGACCTGGATCTCGGACTTCCTACAGAACCTGCTTATCTCTGGCCTTTATTTTGTTGTTCTCCTGCCTGGATGGCCTCCCCATCCTTCCCTTTACTTTGTTTATGTGAATATGTATTTGTGAATTGTTTAAGATGAGCAACAATATGACCTTATTTTTAATATATTCTATTTGGAGATTTAATACAAGTACATGTACATGTACATGTACAGAGTTCAAAAAGTATATGTGAAAAGACAAGTTTCCCTTCTGGCCCACAGTTCCCCTCTACAGAAGCAACCACTGTAATGATTTATTAAAGGTAATATTTCATTTACATCTTGCTTTAATTTTTAAGTAAAATGCATCTTAGAGATTGTTTCAGATGGGTACATCTTCTTCATCTCTTTGACATGCTTTATTTTGATGTTGCTCTTCATTTTTAAAGAGCTTAGAAATAGTTGGAAGACTTATCCTCATAGTCATCATTTTAATTTCTAGGAGGATGATATTATTGGCTCAAATTTATAAAATATTTATAGCAATAATTATATCATGATAATATTTTAGTCTCTCTTAGGAATTTATTAATCTAAAGAAATGTTTTTAAATTTCTGATTAAAGAGGCCAAAATGTAACCTTTAGTTAAAAATTGCAGGACATATAGAAAATTGGTTTCAGTTAAAACAATACCTGACTTTATTCCCCTGGAGGGGCAGGTGTATATATTACTCATGTGTGCATCTCTAGTCTCTAGCAGGCTGCTCAATATTTAGGAGGAATTCGGCAAATGTTCAATGAATTTAAAAATGTGCAAATAAACAAATTAATGAGGTGCACACCATGGCACTTTGCACCTAGGTTTATGAAATGATTGTATGCAGAAAATATTATATACCCAAAAGTCATTAGTTTACAGCGTCCTAATAAAAGAGAAGTAATTTGTGGCAATAAATAATCCTGTACATATATCCAGAAAAGAAAAAGCATCCTTTGGACTTAGGCTAATCCGCATCTTTCATAAAACTCAACTGTAGTTGGTTTGGTGTAAGTTATGATGCAAATGACTGTCATAAGTACTTGTGAATGCAATGAAAGTAATAAGTATTAAGGTGCTGAGTAATGGACTCTGTTATAATCAAGCTGATATGGGAAAGAAAAAAAAAAGCTAAATCTAAGGTTAACATTTGTCTTTAAGACTTCTGACGTATGTTAACATTGTCTAGAAAGCCATGCCTGGTTGTACCTAGGGCATTTGGTTAGTGAATATTTTCAAGACCTACCGAAGTCAGATGAACCATTGCAAATTTTTGCCCAAATTTGTACTATTTTAATAAACACCTAAAATTAGCATGCTTTAAAAATATGAGGAAACTAAAGAAGTACTTTGTTGCAAAGTATAGCTTCAAGTGTCTCCATAAGTTAGAAGAGAAAGTGATCTAAGCAGCTGGCAATACAGAGTCTAAAAATATACTTTTCCTATGAATACAAAGAACAACATAGTCCAGTAGGTAAACAACCATATGAAAGATATTTCTTGAAGGGGCGGAGCAACATGGCCCAATAGGAACAGCTCCAGTCTCCAGCTCCCAGCCTGATCGACACAGAAGATGGGTGACTTCTGCATTTTCAACTGAGGTACTGGGTTCATCTCACTAGGGAATGCCGGACAATTGGTGCTGGTCAGCTGCTGCAGCCCGACCAGCGAGAGCTGAAGCAGGGCGAGGCATCCCCTCACCTGGGAAGCACAAGGGGGAAGGGAATTCCTTTTCCTAGCCAGGGGAACTGAGACACACAACACCTGGAAAATCGGTTAACTCCCACCCCAATACTGCGCTTTACCAAGGGTCTTAGCAAACGGGCACAGCAGGAGATTATATCCCGCACCTGGCCAGGAGGGTCCCGCACCCACAGAGCCTCCCTCATTGCTAGCACAGCAGTCCGCGATCTAACGGCAAGGCAGCAGCGAGGTTGGGGTAGGGGTGCCCGCCATTGCTGAGGCTTAAGTAGGTAAACAAAGCCTCTGGGAAGCTCAAACTGGGTGGAGCCCACAGCAACTCAAGGATGCCTGCCTGTCTCTGTAGACTCCTCCTCTGGGGACAGGACACAGCTAAACAAACAAACAAAAAAAGCAGCAGAAACCTCTGCAGATGCAAACAACGCTGTCTGACAGCTTTGAAAAGAGCAGTGGGTCTCCCAATACGGAGGTTGAGATCTGAGAACGGACAGACTGCCTGCTCAAGTGGGTCCCTGACCCCTGAGTAGCCTAACTGGGAGACATCCCCCACTAGGGGCAGACTGACACCACACACCTCACACGGTGGGGTACACCCCTGAGACAAAGCTTCCAAAGCAAGAACCAGACAGGTACACTCGCTGTTCAGCAATATTCTATCTTCTGCAGACTCTGCTGCTGATACCCAGGCGAACAGGGTCTGGAGTGGACCTCAAGCAAACTCCAACAGACCTACAGCTGAGGGTCCTGACTGTTAGAAGGAAAACTAACAAACAGGAAGGACACCCACACCAAAACCCCATCAGTACATCACCATCATCAAAGACCAGAGGCAGATAAAACCACAAAGATGGGAAAAAAGCAGGGCAGAAAGCTGGAAATTCAAAAAATAAGAGCTCATCTCCCCCTCCAAAGGAACACAGCTCATCGCCAGCAATGGATCAAAGCTGGACGGAGAATGACTTTGACGAGTTGAGAGAAGAAGGCTTCAGTCCATCAAACTTCTCAGAGCTAAAGGAGGAATTACGTACCCAGTGCAAAGAAACTAAATATCTTGAAAAAAGAATGGAAGAATGGATAACTAGAATAATCAATGCAGAGAAGGCCATAAACGAACTGACAGAGATAAAAACCATGACACGAGAAATACGTGACAAATGCACAAGCTTCAGTAACCAACTCGATCAACTGGAAGAAAGAGTATCAGCGATTGAGGATCAAATGAATGAGATGAAGTGAGAAGAGAAGTCTAAAGAAAAAAGAGGAGAAAGAAATGAACAAAGCCTTCAAGAAGTATGGGATTATATGAAAAGACCAAATCTACGTCTGATTGGGGTGCCTGAAAGTGAGTGGGAAAATGAAACCAAGTTGGAAAACACTCTTCAGGATATCATCCAGGAGAACTCCCCCAACCTAGTAAGGCAGGCCGACATTCAAATTCAGGAAATAAAGAGAACGCCACAAAGATACTCCTCGAGAAGAGCAACTCCAAGACACATAATTGCCAGAGTCACCAAAGTTGAAATGAAGGAAAAACTGTTAAGGGCAGCCAGAGAGAAAGGTCGGTTATCCAAAAAGGGAAGCCCATCAGACTAACAGCAGATCACTCGGCAGAAACTCTACAAGCCAGAATAGAGTGGGGGCCGATATTCAACATTCTTAAAGAAAAGAATTTTCAACCCAGAATTTCATATCCAGCCAAACTAAGTTTCATAAGTGAAGGAGAAATAAAATCCTTTACAGATAAGCAAATGCTTAGAGATTTTGTCACCACCAGGCCTGCCTTACAAGAGATCCTGAAGGAAACACTAAACATGGAAAGGAACAACTGGTACCAGCCATTGCAAAAACATGCCAAAATGTAAAGACCATCAAGGCTAGGAAGAAACTGCATCAACTAATGAGCAAAATAACCAGTTAATATCATAATGACAGGATCAAGTTCACACATAACAATATTAACCTTAAATGTAAATGGACTAAATGCTCCAATTAAAAGACACAGACTGGCAAACTGGATAGAGTCAAGACCCATCAGTTTGCTGTATTCAAGAGACCCATCTCACATGCAGAGACACACATAAGCTCAAAATAAAGGGATGGAGGAAGATCTACCAAGCAAATGGAGAACAAAAAAAAGCAGGGGTTGCAATACTAGTCTCTGATAAAACAGACTTTAAACCATCAAAGATCAAAAAAGACAAAGAAGGCCATTACATAATGGTAAAGGGATCAATTCAACAGGAAGAGCTAACTATCCTAAATATATATGCACCCAATACAGGAGCACCCAGATTCATAAAGCAAATCCTTAGAGACTTACAAAGAGACTTAGACTCCCATACAATAATAATGGGAGACTTCAACACCCCACTGTCAACATTAGACAGATCAACGAGACAGAAAGTTAACAATGATATCCAGGAATTGAACTTATCTCTGCACCAAGCAGACCTAATAGACATCTACAGAACTCTCCACCCCAAATCAACAGAATATACATTCTTCTCTGCACCACATTGCACTTATTCCAAAATTGACCACATAATTGGAAGTAAAGCACTCCTCAGCAAAGGTACAAGAACAGAAATTATAACAAACTGTCTCTCAGACCACAGTGCAATGAAACTAGAACTCAGGACTAAGAAACTCAATCAAAACCGCTCAACTACATGGAAACTGAACAACCTGCTCCTGAATGACTACTGGGTACATAATGAAATGAAGGCAGAAATAAAGATGTTCTTTGAAACCATTGAGAACAAAGATACAACATACCAGAATCTCTGGGACACATTTAAAGCAGTGTGTAGAGGGAAATTTATAGCACTAAATGCCCACAAGAGAAAGCAGGAAAGATCTAAAATTGACACTCTAACATCACAATTAAAAGAACTAGAGAAGCAAGAGCAAACACATTCAAAAGCTAGCAGAAGGCAAGAAATAACTAAGATCAGAGCAGAACTGAAGGAGATAGAGACACAAAAATCCCTCCAAAAAGTCAATGAATCCAGGAGTTGGTTTTTTGAAAAGATCAACAAAATTGATAGACTGCTAGCAAGACTAATAAAGAAGAAAAGAGAGAAGAATCAAATAGACGCAATAAAAAAATGATAAAGGGGGTATCACCACCAACCCCACAGAAATACAAACTACCATCAGAGAATACTATAAACACCTCTACGCAAATAAACTAGAAAATCTAGAAGAAATGGATAATTTCCTGGACACTTACACTCTTCCAAGACTAAACCAGGAAGAAGTTGAATCCCTGAATAGACCAATAACAGGCTCTGAAATTGAGGCAATAATTAATAGCCTACCAACCAAAAAAAGTCCAGGACCAGATGGATTCACAGCTGAATTCTTCCAGAGGTACAAGGAGGAGCTAGTACCATTCCTTCTGAAACTATTCCAATCAATAGAAAGAGAGGGAATCCTCCCTAACTCATTTTATGAGGCCAACATCATCCGGATACCAAAGCCTGGCAGAGACACAACAAAAAAGGAGAATTTTAGACCAATATCCCTGATGAACATTGATGCAAAATCCTCAATAAAATACTGGCAAACCGAATCCAGCAGCACATCAAAAAGCTTATCCACCATGATCAAGTGGGCTTCATCCCTGGGATGCAAGGCTGGTTCAATATACACAAATCCATAAACGTAATCCAGCATACAAACAGAACCAAAGACAAAAACCACATGATTATCTCAATAGATGCAGAAAAGGCCTTTGACAAAATTCAACAGCCCTTCATGCTAAAAACGCTCAATAAATTCAGTATTGATGGAACGTATCTCAAAATAATAAGAGCAATTTATGACAAACCCACAGCCAATATCATACTGAATGGGCAAAAACTGGAAGCATTCCCTTTGAAAACTGGCACAAGACAGGGATGCCCTCTCTTACCACTCCTATTCAACATAGTGTTGGAAGTTCTAGCTAGGGCAATCAGGCAAGAGAAAGAAATCAAGGGTATTCAGTTAGGAAAAGAAGAAGTCAAATTGTCCCTGTTTGCAGATGACATGATTGTATATTTAGAAAACCCCATCATCTCAGCTCAAAATCTCCTTAAGCTGATAAGCAACTTCAGCAAAGTCTCAGGATAAAAAATCATTGTGCAAAAATCACAAGCATTCTTATACACCAGTAACAGACAAACAGAGAGCCAAATCATGAATGAACTCCCATTCACAATTGCTTCAAAGAGAATAAAATACCTAGGAATCCAACTGACAAGGGATGTAAAGGACCTCTTCAAGGAGAACTACAAACCACTGCTCAGTGAAATAAAAGAGGACACAAACAAATGGAAGAACATAGCATGCTCATGGATAGGAAGAATCAATATCGTGAAAATGGCCATACTGCCCAAGGTTATTTATAGACTTAATGCCATCCCCATTAAGCTACCAATTACTTTCTTCACAGAATTGGAAAAAACTGCTTTAAAGTTCATATGGAACCAAAAAGGAGCCCGCATCTCCAAGACAATCCTAAGTCAAAAGAACAAAGCTGGAGGCATCACGCTACCTGACTTCAAACTATACTACAAGGCTACAGTAACCAAAACAGCATGGTACTGCTACCAAAACAGAGATATAGACCAATGGAACAGAACAGAGTCCTCAGAAATAATGCCACACATCTACAGACATCTGATCTTTGACAAACCTGAGAAAAACAAGAAATGGGGAAAGGATTCCCTATTTAATAAATGGTGCTGGGAAAATTGGCTAGCCATAAGTAGAAAGCTGAAACTGGATCCTTTCCTTACTCCTCATACGAAAATTAATTCAAGATGGATTAGAGACTTAAATGTTAGACCTAATACCATCAAAACCCTAGAAGAAAACCTAGGGAATACCATTCAGGACATAGGCATGGGCAAGGACTTCATGTCTAAAACACCAAAAGCAATGGCAACAAAAGCCAAAATTGACAAATGGGATCTCATTAAACTAAAGAGCTTCTGCACAGCAAAAGAAACTACCATCAGAGTGAACAGGCAACCTACAGAATGGGAGAAAATTTTTGCAATCTACTCATCTGACAAAGGGCTAATATCCAGAACCTACAAAGAACTCAAACAAATTTACAAGAAAAAACAAAGAACCCCATCAAAAAGTGGGCAAAGGATATGAACAGACATTTCTCAAAAGAAGACATTCATACAGCCAACAGACACATGAAAAAATGCTCATCATCACTGGCCATCAGAGAAATGCAAATCAAAACCACAATGAGATACCACCTCACACCAGTTAGAATGGCAATCATTAAAACGTCAGGAAACAGCAAGTGCTGGAGAGGATGTGGAGAAATAGGAACACTTTTACACTGTTGGTGGGATTGTAAACTAGTTCAACCATTATGGAAAACAGTATGGCGATTCCTCAAGGATCTAGAACTAGATGTACCATATGACCCAGCCATCCCATTACTGGGTATATACCCAAAGGATTATAAATCATGCTGCTATAAAGACACATGCACACGTATGCTCATTGCAGCCCTATTCACAATAGCAAAGACTTGGAATCAACCCAAATGCCCATCAGTGACAGACTGGATTAAGAAAATGTGGTACATATACACCATGGAATACTATGCAGCCATAGAAAAGGATGAGTTTGTGTCTTTTGTAGGGACATGGGTGCAGCTGGAAACCATCATTCTCAGCAAACTATCACAAGAACAGAAAACCAAACACCACATGTTCTCGCTCATAGGTGGGAACTGAACAATGAGATCACTTGGACTCAGGAAGGGGAACATCACACACTAGGGCCTATTATGAGGAGGGTGGAGGGGGCAGGGATTGCATTGGGAGTTATACCTGATGTAAATGACGGGTTGATGGGTGCTGACGAGTTGATGGGTGCAGCACACCAACGTGGCACAAGTATACATATGTAACAAACCTGCATGTTATGCACATGTACCCTAGAACTTAAAGTATAATAATAGTAAAAAAAAAGAAAGATATTTCTTTTTCCTGCCAAAATCTTGTAAAATTAAGCAAAACTGAGATTCTGGTTTATTCCTACTTAATTAACAAAAATAAATTGAGAAGCAATACCCAACAGAGATGAATTTTTGGTTTAATTAGTGAACTTGAATATTGCTGATAGCGCCATCATATGGTATTGCTCCACTGAAAACCAATGTAGAAATGCATTAAAAGCCATAAAAATACTTAAATCTTTTATTTCATTCATCCAAGTTAATTTTATTTTATAATTATTATATTAATAATTAAACTTTTATTTATTTCAAGTTAATTGTTCCAAAAACAGAAATATTCATTTACATATTAAGATCAACCTTACCTGTGATAAGACAAAAACATAAACAAACTAAATATCCATCATGAAGGTTTAGTTTAGGGGTCCCCAACCCCCGGGGCCAGGGACCAGTGTTCCGTGGCTTGTTAGGAACCAGGCTGCACAGCATGTGGTGAGCAGCAGGTGAGCGAGCATCACCGCCTGAGCTCTGCGTCCTGTCAGATCAGCGGCAGCATTAGATTGTCGAAGGAGTGCAAACCCTATTGTTAACTGCCCCCACAAGCGATCTAGGTTGCTTACTCCTTATGAGAATCTAACTAATGCCTGATGATCTGAGATGGAGCAGTTTCATCCTGCAACCACCCCTCATTTCCCCCACCTCCGCTGTCTGTGGAAAAATTGTCTTACACAAAACTGATCCCTGCTGCCAAAAGGGTTAGGGACCGCTGGCTTAGTGTATGGTCTATATGCTAAAGGTATATTGTTCATCTATTAAGAATGACTATAAAAGCTTTGCTTCAGTATATTAAACTATTTGTAAAATAAATGAAAAACACAGATATTCATGATGACTACAAATTTGTAAATTATGCACACTTAGGAGTCACTAGAAGAAAATACCAAATGAAGAATTTTATTGGTATAGGTGACAGAGTTGGTAGACAAATTATTTTGTTATAATTTTAAGCAATAAATATTAATAGTAATTTTAAAAATAGCATTGACATCATTTATGCTAATACTATTTGTGTAAAATGAATAGCAGTTGAAATCAGACTTTTTCACTTAGCTTATGCTATTTACCTGAGATCAACCTAGAACAATCCCATTGTAAATGGCAAATCATTTGCTGAAACAGTGCTCCAGAGAATTGGACACTGGGTGAATGAGATTTTATTTTATGTTTATTTGCCTCAAAGTTTGACGTGAGAACTAGAAGGTGGCTCCTTGGTAATATCTAGTGCAATCCCTTCCCCTCACCCCCACTTGCTACAGGGACCTGTCTCTTATGTCACCAATCTGACTGGTGTCCCTATTAGAAAAGGAGATTAGGACACACAAAAGGGCCCCAGGGATGCCCACACACAGAAAGAAGACCATGTGAGAACACAGAGAAGACATCTCTCTGTAAACCAAGGAAGACGTCTTAGAAAAAACTTGCTTCGGCCGGCACCTGGATCTTAGCCCTCTAGCCTTCAGAACTGTAAGAAAATAAATTTCTGTTTTTTATGCTACTTAGTCTGTGGTATTTTGTCATGCCAGTCCTAGCAAACTAATGTGGGTGGTTTTCTGGCCATTGGTTAAGTTTCTTCCACGACAGAAAACTTGTGACCTGCCAAGGCCACCCGATTTTATATTGGGTTGACATCAATTATTTTACAGATCTTTCTAACATTAAGCTAAAACTTTCCTCCATGAAACTTCTCAATGAACCGAATTCTAGCTTCCAGAAGCATAAAATAAATCTCATCTTCAAATGATATTTCCCAAGTATTTGAATGTAATTATTTCTCTATGAAGACTGTGTTTTCTTGGAATATCCTCCACCCCCAGTTCCTGTCACTGTCCTCATTTGCTATATTTTTAAGACCTCTTCTTATGATGATCATGTTCTCTTCAATCTTATAAGCATCTGTTTGAAGGATATTTTGAAAGCATTTCCAGGTGGAGTATTTTGATCACTGACATGCCAAACAGGCCTATTTCTTTTGGGGAGATTGAAATTTGTGGTGAGAGAGGGAATCAGCAATTTGTACAACCCTTTTTTTCTTAGATGTGTAAAACAGAGGACTGATCATACATGTAAAGTAGAAACACAGAGAATAAGCACCACGACTCCTTACAACCAGGCAAAAACTGTCATTCTTTGTGCTTGTAGACAGAAATCTACTTTTTTTGCATCCTATGTAATGTTAATTTAAGTTATATTTAAAGACAATTTAAAATATTTGGTGATTGAGTTAATTAGTTAATTTTAAAACTAATGTTAATAAATATAAGTAAATCTAATTTTAGAAGTAATTCTAATAACCATATTAATTTAACCCTTGTTATTTTTGAGGATTATTTACTCATCAAATATTTATTATCTATTATGTGAAAGGCCTAGATCAGGAAAAAATGTAGAAACCACGTATATTCATGTGAATGGTCAAAACTTCTGTCAAATTTTTGAGCATGTTGCATTTATAATGTTTGCCTCTCCTTTAACAAATGCTAACACAACTGTGTATTTTAAAATTAGACCCACTGTTTTTTGTTTTTTGTGGTTTTTTTTTTTTTTTTTTTTGAGATGGAGTTTCACTCTTGTTGCCCAGGCTAAAGTGCAGTGGCATGATCTCAGCTCATTGCAACCTATGCCTCCTGGGTTCAAGTGATTCTCCTGCCTCAGCCTCCTGAGTAGCTGGGATTACAGGCATGCACCACCACACCTGGCTAATTTTGTATTTTTAGCAGAGACAAGGTTTCACCATGTTGGTCAGGCTGATCTTGAACTCCTGACCTCAAGTGATCCACCCACCTTGGCCTCCCAAAGAGTACAGGCATGAGCCACCGCACCTGGCTAGCCCCACTTTTATCTATCCTCTTTTTTACCTCATCTTTCCAGCCAGTCGATGGCCCAACAGTTATTAGTGATCCTGGCTGGTGAAATATCAGTTTCCATGGTGTCACTGCAGTAAATAATTTTTAGATTGCAATCGCAAAGACACTCAGAATAAGTTTCCTGAAACTTAGAAAATTTATACACACAGGACACAATTTAAAAACAACAACAAACTCTCTGAGTGATGTATCCTTCTCCTTAAACTCATATCTAATGGCCAGTCTATTGGATTGTGCAGTGTCATAGAGTTTAACTCTGGGAAATAACAGAGGGATCTTTGTCAACCTCTCCTGAGTCACTCTCAGAATGTGAATCAAGTTTTAATCTGAGTGTTCATGAAGAACTGAATGCTACTAGTTGATAAAAAAGCATTTGAAGTTTTCTTTATTTCTCAAGTTCTCCTATGAACGAATAAATATTGCCTTGACAATAACTTCATAATCCCAATGATGAGAGCTTAAGTAGTCTAGGGCTTTGCTACTCCAAGTGTGCGTGTATACCAGTAGCATCTCCATTACCTGGGGGTTTGTTAGAAATGCGGAATCTCAGGCCCCACCCCAGACTTACTGAATCTGAATGAGCATTTAGCAAAAATCCTGGGTGATTCCTATGCACAATGAAGTTTGAGAACCACTGGTTTAGAGGTGCAGTTTCCAAAATTTTCCAGGGAAACAGTCATACCCATCATCTATCAGATGTCTCATGAACTACTAGCTTGAGTTAAGTTCACAGTTTCAACACTAAATCATACTACATTTCATTTGATGATGTCACATCTCTTCAAAGCTGTGGTTTTGCCAGTTTCTGTGATGAAAGCAATTCCCCTGCTAAAAATTAACAAGACCAGAAAATGAGAGTGGTGATGTCCAATCAGACTCCAAGTTTTGAGAAGTTATATAGACCAGGTATGGTGGCTCACACCTGTAATCCCAACACTTTGGGAGGCTGAGGCAGGCAGATCACTTGAGGTCAGAAGTTCGAGACCAGCCTGGCCAACATGGTGAAACCCTGTCTCTACTAAAAATACAAAAATTAGCTGGGCTCACTTGTGGGTGTCTATAATCTCAGCTGCTCAGGAGGCTGAGGCACAAGAATCGCTTGAACCCAGGAGGCAGAGGTTGCAGTGAGCTGAGATCACACCACTGCACACTCCAGCCTGAGCAATAGAGTGAGATAGATTCTGTCTCAAAAAAAAAAAAAAAAAAAAGAAGTTATATAGTACCCAAAAGACACAAGCATCCCATTAGTAAGTAACTGTGGTTATCTAAGGATAAAAAAGAACATTTTTCTTTCAACTTATATATATGCTTTTCTTCAAATGACTACCAGGTCGTTAGGACATAAATGCTGATTAGGTTGTTTGGATCTCATGACTTAATGGATGAAATTTCTTTTGACTAAGGGATGCTTGAAAAAAATTACTGAGCTATTAGAGTACCATGAGCTAAGACCATTTGGGAACCTCTGGTCTAGAGCATTGTCTCAAAAAGAGCAACATAAAGGCTATTACACTGTCAAATAATTTTGGGAAATACTGCATGGTTATTTATTTTTGAAGGAGACAAGGGAGACAGGCTCAAGGCAAGTGGCCTGGGACTCAGAACCATTCCAGAAGGGGCCAGGAGTACAAAGAGATAGCAAGAGAGATGGCCAGACATGTGTCCCAGTGAGAATTAGGGGGTAGTCCCTCTGGTAGAGTAAGCTTCATGCCACCTGTGGACTCACCCCATGCTAAGAGGAAGAAAAATTCCAAAGATAAGCTTTCTAATATACTGTCAACTTTGACTGGGATAGTCCATGAATTAGGCAGTGACCTGATCCTATAGATCAAAGACCTTTAGTAACTATAGCTTAGGAAGTAAGCATGGATGCTTCGGATAATTGTAAGAAGAATGTCACCAAAAGTAAAGACAACAGCAATTACAGCAGAGTAATAAAAATAATTATATGAGAATTTATTATGTTCTAGCTACTGTTTTAAGTGCTGTATTTATACTAACTTATTTATTATCCTAAAATTCATTCACTTAATAAACATTTATTAAATGCCTCCTGTGTGCAAGGTGCCATGAGCAAAATAGATAAAACCTCCTTCCCTTATGAACTGTATTTTAGTGGAAAAAAAAGACAATCATTGACATGAAAAATGAGTAATTAAGAAATTACATCATATATTGGAAAGTGAGAAATGGTATTTTAAAAAGTAGACAGGACGAAGGAAACCTCAGTAGTGCTGGGGTAGGTGGGGATCAGTTTGCCTTTATTAGAGAAGCCAGAACCGCTTGCAGTGAGAAGGTGGGATTTAAGCAGTCTTGAAGGAGAAGATGCATGAGCAGGCAGATATCTAGGGGAGGAGGGTTCCAGGCTGTGGGAACTGCTAGAGCAAAGGCCTCCATGTAGGAGTGTGCCTCTGTGTTCAGGAGCAGGAAAATCAGTGTGGCTAACGCTTGCAGGCTGTCATAAGGAACTGAACTTTCACTCAGAATTCAACGTGAAGCCATTGCACAAATTTGATCAGAAGAGACACTTGGTTTGACCATATTTTAAATGGATCACCCAGCCACATTGATAATAGATTTGTGGGGCAGGAAGACTGATTAGGAGACTTTTGAAATAATAGTGGTGGGGATAAAGATGGCCGTCATGAAAGTAATGAAAAGTGGCCAAATTCTTACATTTATGTTGAAGGCACAAAGAAATTAAGTAACTTATCCAAGGTTACAAAGTTAATAAATGACAGAATTGGGGAATGAACCCAGGAAGTCCAGACTTAAAAACTGCTCCGACACACAGTATGGCCTGACCTGTAAAAAGAGATGGTGAGAACTCGTAAGTGGGAGCTGAACAATGAAAACACGTGAACACAGGGAGGGGAACATCACACACCGGGACCTGTCAGGGGTCGGGGGCTAGGGGAGGGATAGCATTAGGAGAAATACCTAATGTAGAAGACAGGTTGATGGGTGCAGCAAACCACCATGTCACATGTATACCTATGTAACAAACCCATTGTGCACATATGTCCCAGAACTTACAGTATTAAAAAAAAAAAAAAAAAAAAAAAAGATGGTGAGAAGACAGGCAGAGCTTTCCAACAATTATGCCAGTAAGGCAGTGATTTTCGATGGCAGGGTCTAAGTTGAAAATGGGAAGCCATTTGTCTGTGATAAGCAGGGGAGCTTCATACGTGGGAGCAAGGTGTTTAATAAAAATGACTTTTAAACCCCTTCTAAATCTATGATTCCCAGATTCCAAATGTAGAATGACACAGTTTATACTGTTTGTTAATAGAAATTGACAATTCTAATGATTACTGTTTTGAAAACCATTTTCTTGCCTTCATCTAGTTTACCAAGGCATATACAATGCTTGATTTGGCCCTTGTTTACAAGGAAAGGATGAAAACTTGATGAATCTGATGAGTCCCTGATGTGACTACAAATAAACCCATGAAATTGCCATTTTGAATGCAAATTTTAAACATTTACATATTTGCAGTGCAACTGCCATTACTAGGTAGTTTGGAAATATAAAATCATAAAATAATAGAGGATACTCATGGATTAGGATGATGCATGATCATTGCTTAAAACCCGTCAGTACTCCTATATGGGTCTGGCTAATTGTTCAAACAGTCAAGGTACTATACCCTGTATGTGTGCATTGTTGGCACACCACTGGAGTATTAGACTATTTGTGCTTGTTTATGTAAAGTACATGACTCTGTTTCTGGTATAGCTGTGGGTTGATATGCTAGGTGGTGATCCAAAGAGATGACTTCACCTAAATAGTTTTAAATGTTCTTTACCATAATGTCAAAGGGTTTTGGACAAACTCCTGCTAGGTGTGGTATTTCCTGCTGTGAGCAGTGTATAGCAAGTCCGTAAAACCTACAAGTACTGCTAGGGCATTTGGTGGGGCAGGAAATATAACAACCTGGGAACAATTTTTGGGCTACTTGTACTGAGAAAAGACCAAAGAGACCAGATAGATGCATGCAGCTTGGTAGAATGGGAAGAGAGGGAAACAAAATGAGGTTGAAGTAGATCCTGACAATTGACAAACAAATGCCAGAGCCTCTATGTAGAACTATTGAAATTCAACCCATCCCTGAAGGTGGAAAGTTGTAGGTTAGTACGCTTTGCCTTAATTTGAGTATATCTGGAGTGCTATCAGTTAGTCTTTTCAAAGGAGCAAAATTAAGCCCAGAGAGAAGAAGGAAAAAATAGACTCTTTTCCCCCTACCCACATACCACCTATAGAATGGAATCTGTGATGATGACCCTGTTGGACTTGATTCTGTTTTTAAAAATACAAAAAGTAAAACTCTTTCTTTCTTTACACTGATGCGTGTGTGCATGTGTGTGTACTTTCATCATGCAAATATTCCAAGACTTTACAGAGAGAGCCATTAGTTACTTTAGATAATTTGCCAGCCTACTGTAGAGCATAAGTTCAGATCTTAATGGTGACTTCTTGTCAGTTGAGACTGTTTGAATAACATATCAAAGGAAGAGAATCTCAAATAAGTTATCTAAATTTAGTAAAGAAACCTCTTCGCCCTGGTAGTGTTGCTTTGTATTTCTTTTGGAGCACCATAGACATAATAAAGAGCACTAAGAATTTCAAGTCTGATACTTTACTTTTTGAAAAGCTGTGGTTTTCTTTCAGGTTTTGTTTGATACTAGCAACTGATGTCTGAACCATGAAACAAAACTGTATCGATCTTACCTCTTGCAATGTGTAATTGTATTTCCACTTGGACTCTTGCTGTTTAATTCTTAGTGCAAGTTTAATGAGTTCTTTTTGTTTGTCTTCTTCATATGTAATATGCAGCCAACATACTGTTTTAGAATTTTAGATCAACTTGTATAATTCCCCAAAATTAATTGTAGAAAACGTTTCACTTTGTAAATGTGTACATGTAGAGAACTAGCACCCCCTAGTGTATCAAAAACCCCCAAAGGTGTGATCTGGCATTTAATAAGCTAATAACAAACAGGAATGTGTTCTAATAGACAGGTTATTTGTTAACTTTTCCCACTGGCATTGTGACATAATTTGTTTAGGCACAGGGAAAGCATTTCTTAAAGTTAATAAAAATTATAAATAAAGAATGAATATCATATTTCAAACATGGAAACTAAAATTTAAAAACCATCATTGGCATTTGAACATTGCTGGTGATATTTAAAGGCTGTGAAATAAAACAGCAATCTGTGGTCATGTTGCTAATTTTCTAAATTCTCTCTCTTTTAGAAAATTTCAGCAACATTCTTGTTTCTGGAAGGCTATAAAACTGAAAGTGTTTAGGATTTTTCTTCTTTTGGTGACTGTTGTACTGTGTGTTTCCTAATGAAACTGTAAACTGAAAATTATAGCTTTATTCCACAGAGAGAGAGAGAGGACTTATTCCAACAGATGGCATCAAAACACCGGTCTAAACTGTATGATCGCTGATTGTTAATTGCATCTGTAAAACAATCCTTTTAAACAGAGTAATACATTTTATCATACAGATTACAGTTCTATGCTTTTTGGTTTTTCAATATGTGTTAACATTTTCTGCTCCAATATAAGATTTGTGCTTGTATAATTATCAGATTAAACAACAGAACAACAGTGACTCAATCATTTTTAGGAAACATGCACAAGGGAGATAGGGAACCATAAATCACATTTTTTTTTTGGACATTGTACTTGAGAAATGTTGGAGTTTTTATCAGGTTATATAAAAAGGAAGAATGAGCTAGAGCTCACCCTCATCAAATTAAAATGGTAGAAACCTATAAAATATCTTAAATGTATGTTAAACATAGACTATACTTTAAGATTGATCTCACTGTAGGAGGAAATACGTTTCATCTACATAGATCTTTGAAATGAAAAGGAAAACTAAAACACACATAATAAGAAAGAAGTGTTCTCTGAAAAATTAGAGATTAAGGCACATAGCTTCCTTTCTGAAATGGTTTCCATGAAAGCCTATATAGAAGCAGAGGAGTGGGTTTGATGACATTGTGAAGACAGACCTTATTAGTAAGATTTCTCCAAAGTATAGACAGTATTGGACAAATGGAATATGAAGATTAGATATTGTGTTGCTTCTTCAGCCTGGGTGATTCAGAGCTGGGAAACTGAAATTTAGAGATGTTGAAAGGATGGTTAACATTCATGTCATCGTGAGACAGCTTTTTGGTTCATAGGTGCCACATCAGATTCTCCTCTCTATATCTGATATATTAAGGATGAATAAAATGAATGGATGTCAAACTTCTGCTATTTCCATTTTTCATTCCATCCTTTAGGAAAGGATTACAGACAGGAGAGTACCCTAGCTTGTTGAGCTGGAAATATGTATATAATAAGTCAAATTGTGATGATCCCATTTCTGAGTTTTCAGGTATCTTCATCTGATATATAAGTACCATTAAGATAATACTTGGCTTAGGAAGGTCCACTTATCAGACATTATTAACAATGTAGATTCTAGATAGAAAATCTCAAAACTGGGAACATGAATTTAACTACCAAGCGTGTCTAGCAGCAAAAAGACATATCTTTAAAAGTATACAATAAACCCTTGCCTAGAACCCACTTTTTTAATTTTAAAAAGAATTCTAACAAATCATTGTTTTCCCTAATATTGAAGCCTAAATTAGAAAGGCAACTTACTAGCGGTAGGCATAAGGAGTGACATCTGATGCCTCGTTCTGAAAACAGAGTTGGAAAAACTGTGTTAGTAATTCAAATAAACATTTACTAATTACAAAGAGAAAATAGTTACTTGGAATATCTCAGCCAACACCACCTTAACCAAGTGACCAAGGTTAACATCATCAGGAATAAGACATATCACATCATGAACTCTCTGACATGATTACCAAAGAAAGGGCATGACCTTTCTTGTGTTGTAGCATTTCTTACCAAAAATGTATGACCTCAATATAATCATTAGAAAAGTCAGACAAATTGAAGAACAGTCTGTGAAATAAACTGAGTAGTACTCATCAAGAGTGACAGGATCATGACAGACAAGGACAGACCAAGGATCTGTCACAGATTAGAGGATGCTAAGGAGACAAAAAATTAAACTCAATGTAGGGTTCTGGGTTGGATCCTGGAACATAGATTTGGCATTAGTAACTGGTGAAATCTGAGTAAAGTTTTCAGTCTAGTTAGTAGTATTTTACCAATGTTAATTTCTTGGTTTTAAAGATTATATTGTGGTTAAATAAGATAATAGCATTAGAGGAAGTAGAGTGAAGGATATATACGGAGACTATACTTTTTTGCAACTTTTAAGTAAGCCTAAAATTGTTTCGGGATAATTTTTTTTAATCCTACAAAACTCAAAGTGTATAGTAGTCTGAGGCCGTTTAATATAGGAGCAAAAGGCCCTGTTACATACTTGAGTTATCTAAAATAATGATTGATATTTAATGTAATGAGCTCAAGGAAGAATTATTTGTAATATTATTTGCTTAATATAAGTCAGAAAGCCTGTAATATATTTTACAAGCATAATTTTTAATATGAAAATTTGGAAACTGTAAACGAGTAAATTTCAATTACTTGGGAAATCGACTTTTTGGACAATTTTATCACCAATGATGCTGTATAATGAATCATTATTATTCGATAAAAACTTTCCTTTCTGTGTCAGACATATAATTCTCCTTCAATCCTCTACCCAAGGATAGATATTTTATAACTTATAGTAACTGTGCAGATATCTGATGTAATCCAGGCCTTTATTTGAGACTATAATCTAATTAAATTTGAAAATTGAGCAATGATTGAAGGAATTTTATCACTCCTTGATTTTGGTACTGTGTATGAATAGGGAATTCAAATAATTTTCTTCAAGGCTTACCTCTGATTTCTGCCTTATAAGCAGGAGTTGGATATTTTAGTATCTACAGATCAGCTAGTGTTAATAAAACCATAGCCCTAAGCCTCAAACCTATCTACTAATATTCTCATATTTTTCAATAAAGAGTGGCAATGAGAGGTTTCACCAAAGTCTATGCAAGATGGCCATGATTGGAACAAAGTGTGGGAAGCTCCAGTGTCTTAGGCAACTTAATAAGCTGTCAAATCATCCTTTTTCTTAGCCTATCATTTAGCAAATAAGCCTACATTTCTCTAAACTATACCATCACACTTCATTAACTGAAGGAAGCTTGTAACAAGTACTTGTTGTGCACCTCCCATGTATTCAGTGCTGGATGAGGTGCTGTAGGATTCAGAAGTATATTCCAGTTCTTCTGTATCTTAGAAGAAACTCTTTAAAACCCTCATGGGAGCTTATAAGATTAAAGAACATATGCAGTTGCATATCAACCAAATTGTACATACTTAAATATTTAGACCATTGGTTTCCAAGCTTATTGAGATCAAGGACTCTTTTTTAGTGTCAGATATTTTACAAACTCTATGTGATAGCTGATAAGTGTTTAGTACTTGTAACTAGGAAAATATATAATGGCAAAAGACAAGCACAAATTATTTTTGATTAATGTATTTTATCACAAATATCTATTAACTTTTGGAAAACAGTAACAAATTGTGAGGGGTATACAACTTAGTATATGCTTTGGTGCACATAGGGATTTATAGACCCATGATTTCTTCCCCTGCTCGACCCTATCTCATGGATGCTGGTCCTCAGGCTGTGAGCCACTGTGTTGGAGCATAAATGCTGCTAGAATTCAACTGAAGAAGGCTGTCATTGCCGGAGCCATCATCAGAGCCCCTGGATGGGGCTTAAGGCATGCGTCAGAGGTTTGAGAAGTCAGGAATTATGTCCAAGGGAAGCCATGGAAAAGCAGAAATGAGGTAGGCAAATTGAGAGGGAATGAGGAACCAAGGCTGATTACAGAGGAAAGACATGATGGGAAGTTAGAAAAAATAAAATTGGTTAAACAAGACCAACAGATTATGGAGAGTTTTGAAATCCAAGCGCAGGAGCTACAAATTTCTATTAAGGCAAGGCACTGGACCAGGGCTCAAAGGACTGGGCTGTAATCCTGGTTCTGCCAGTTACTAGGTTTCAGCAAGTTAAATTTTGGAGCCGTAACTGTCATTGTTGGTAAAACTGGGATAATAATACATATCACTCAGGAAAGAGAGCATCTGTGAAATTTCCTTGTGGGCTTTCAGTCCATTCGGGTTGCATCTGAAATAGGGAACTATCTAAGATTATTGAGCAGGGAATCAGCATGATGAAAGTAATATATTAAAGAAGATTAGTTTGGCAGCTCTTTTGCAGTTTGGATTAGAGTCAGGGAAACCAATGAGAAAACTGTCCCAATGATCCAGACTCAAAGACTCTGAAAATAAGGACAAAAGGTGACATGAAAATCAATTGGAATTTTAGTTTCATAAAGTATCAGGGATGAGATGAATCAAAAATGATTTTGCGGTTTTAGAGTTAGTTGCTATGGAGGAATGGCTGATACAATGAAAAAGAAAAGGAAAATGGAGAAAAAACTGATTTGGAGAAAAAGGGTGTGAAGTATGGCCATGGTAAATGGCATATGAGAACCAACAGTCAAGTAGAAATCAACTATAAACTCTAGGGAACATGTAATTGGAGTGAAGTGAAATTTGTGCTGGAGATGGCTAGAGATGGCAAGTCACGAAGCCTAGTGACAGTTGAGCTGTGAAATGGATATGCCACTTATTAGAGGTTTTAAACAGAAAGAAAAACCAAGGTCCTAGGATTAAGCTTGTGTGGTACTTTCTCTTGAGAAACTATTCCAAGGGTGGATCAATTCATTATTCTGTAACTAATGTAAGATGAAATTGAATTTTAATCATCTTATGGGGGGTTTTAACTTACGACCTTTTTTTGCTTGTTTTACAATTTACATGGACCAAAGGTATATAAACATGTCATTTTTTTTCTTTTCAAGAGGATGATTGATTATTCATTTATAGCACTGCTCTTAAGATGAGGCATTAAAAAAGATGGGGTCATTTCTTCCTGAATTATGGCAGGAGAGCCTGGCAACATTTCTGAGGCTACAGGGTGACTGAGTCACTCATAACAGGTATGTGTCCAGTGGGGCACATCTGGCATAAATCCTTTGTGATCTGACTTCTCCCCAGCATCATCATGCAGTATTTCCCAGCTTCTTCCAGCCGCACAGATTTGAACTCCAAATATAACAGGTCTATGCTAGCTCTGAGCTCTTGCTCACACTCTTCAGAAGAAGTAGAAACTTGGAATGCCTTTCTCTTCGAGTCTCCTTTTGAAATTTCTCATGACCTAGTCCCATTGTCTTATCTTCCCTGAGACTGTTTCTGATTCCATAGTGGGCAAGAATCTCACCTTCACTTGTGTGTGCTTCCACCTCTGCACAGCTCTCCTTCCAGTCTACCTTGCATTGTCATTACTTGTTTCCACACTTATCTCCTCCACATGACTGCAAGCTCCAAACAGCAGGTGATGTGTCTGACTCTCCCATGTGCACTCCCCACAGTGCCTAGCTAGTCCCTCACTTAATGCTTGCTAAATTGAGAAGAGAATGACATTTCCCTGCCCCCAGTCCCACCAGCAACGTTTTAGTAAAGCAAAATGGAAGAAAGACAGCCTTGGAAAGCAGGGAAAAGAAGAGCCTTCTGTCTTTGGCTTTATAGGAAAAAGAGCTGGTGACAGCAGTAGGGTAATAGCCGTTTCTGTGGGTAGCCCGGGAGAAAGATATAGTAGGTTCCTGGAGAAGAAACATGAAAGTCTGACTTCTGGTGGAAGCCTGTGGAGCCCTGACTCTCTAAGCACTGAAAGCTAGCGTTAAGGACCTGACTCCTCCATGGAAAGTTTTAGGTCATGAGGTAAATTTTAAGAAAATGAATATTCAGGGTGGCCCAGCTGTACAAAAGGTGGGCAATAGGTTATAAAGGCTCAGGGAGGAACAGTTGAGAGTTGTGGAATGGATTGAAAGGAGGATTATCCCATCCATGTGCAAAAGCTAAATATTAATAACTTAAAACATCAAAATGAAGTGGGGAGTATGGGGAAAAATAAAGGGATTATTTTGGAAAGGAGAAAACTTATCTCAGTCTTAGTTAACCTATTCCCCAAATTATCAAATGAGTAATAACCTATCCCATTTGGTTAAGGCTACAGAACCTTCAATTAAATAGAGGCTGAACATTTAAATTTGATTAAGTAAGGTGACTCTTAATAATACAGGCAATTAGCTTGTGGAATGTGCAGGTGGAGAATGAGAGGGAGGAAACAATGCTGCATTTTAAAAGCTGGTTTTAGTAATTTTTAACATAATACCTTATGCATTTGTAGCACTTTTCAATTTACAGTGCTTCTTAATCTTTGTTATCTCACTTGAGCCTGGCATTCTCCTGTTGGACAGGTAAAGAAAGCCATGCTCATGCCTGGACTTCCTGTGTTCCTTTCACAGCACCCTGCTACCTCTCTCATGGATGTGAAGATAGATCCAGGGTGTTTAGAACTCTTAGCTGTCATTCAAGTAATACGTGACAATGTGGTTTGACATGAGTTATTTGAACGCAAGCCTTGTTTTATTTACTTTTGTAGCTATTCCACATGCCATGTGACACAGCGCGCTGTGTATGCTTAATATCCACTAATATTTGAGAAACATCCTGGCATTGCTAGAAGGTTCCGCAGAGGCAGTTTAGTGGGAGAATAGGAGTGGTGCTGATGGGCAGAGGAGAAAGGAAGGAGGACAGGTCTAGGAGGCTCCAGCTCCTTTAACCCCAACAGCTCCCTTTTATCTGACTTATATGTGTCTTATATGTTAAATGTTAAGAGTTGAATTGTGCCCCCAATTCATATGTTGAAGTCCTAACCCCCAGTACCTTAGAATATGGATATGTTTGCAAATAGGGTCTTAAAGAGAAAATTGAGTTAAAATGAGATCATATGAGTGAGTTTTAATTCAATATGACTAAGGTCCTCATAAGAAGAGAGATTTGGACACAGAGACTTACGGAGAGAAAACCATGTGAAGACCCCAGAAGGCAGCTGCTATGGTCTGAATGTTCTCCTAGATTCATGTGTTAAAGCTTAATGGTGATTGTGATAGCATTAAGAGATGAGGCCTTTAAAAGGTAATTAGGTCGTGAAGGCTCTTCCCTCATGAATGGGATTAGCAAATTTATAAAAGGGCTGGAGGAAACTAGCAAGGCCTTTTTGCCCTTCTTCATGTGAGGACACAGCATTTGCCCCTTTTTTGCATTTCTGCCCTTTCACCATGTGAAGATACACAGACAGAGCCATCTGCAAGGAATGTGCCCTCACCAGACACCAAATCTGTCAGCACCTTGATCTTGGACTTCTCAGCCTTTATAACTGGGAGCAATAAATTTATGTTCTTCATAAATTACCCAGTCTCAGGTATTTTGCTATAGCTGCAGAAATGTGCTAAGATAGCAGCCATGTGCAAACCAAAGGAAGAGACCTCAGAAGAAACCAACCCTGCTGATGCCTTGATCTTGAAATTCTTGCCTCCAGAATTGTGAGAAAATAAATTTCTGTTGTTTAAACCACCCAGTTGTCTGTGGTACTTTTGTTATGGCAGCCCTACCACACCAGTATATTAAGGTTCTGAAGAGAGTTAAAGGGGGAAAAAAGGAGTTAAAGCACTTAACGCGTTATAAAACTGCAGTTCTATGGTTTAAGATTATTATCTGTGAGAGTCAGATAAATGCTTATTTTACGTTTAAATCATATAAATCATCAGCAAGTAATGATGCTTGAGATGATATAGCTTCATTGGACAAATAGATCAAAACAGCTTCTAAATGTTGTTATTTTCCAGCTCTGGAGTATTAAGAATCAATTTGAGCAAACATTGCATTTGGCATCTTGCAGCATAATTACCATTGTTCCTGGGAAAAAAAAAAAATTTCTAAGCTGCATGTGGCACAAACCTATTCCTTAGCTTCCCACCCTTTGTACTGAATACTTCAAACTCTGAGCATCTTCTAGACCCATGAAGAAAAATTTGGAATCATTTCGCAAAAGCACACAAAAAAGCAACATACATAGTTTTTGAGCATATTTTGAAACCTCTGGGGAAGAATTCTAGATCTTTTAATATCACTATTTGTTTCAAAATTATCTTGGGTCTCCTGGAACTGAATAAATCACTAACATTGAAAGACAAGCTAGCTCACCAACATTTTTTAGGATGGTATAGTGTAGCCATCACCAATTGAGGATGCAGTTTTACAGCAAGCAGTGTCACTGTCAAGAAAACTTTTACTGCTGTTTACAAAAGGAACTAGTGGAAAGGCCTGTAATAAAATTGTTTCTAAAAGGGCTAGATGTAAACTTGGATATTTGGGATCCATTATTATTTTGCCTGATTCCAAGTTTGTATCATTTGCAAATGAAATGAACATCAGGTTTTTATTTTTTATGCTTGCTGGTGTCACAATACTGAATCTGCTCTGAAGGATTCATATTTTGTATTTTCTAATTTGAACCTAAATTCTATAGGAGTTTTGAATGGAATTGAAACATGAAACTTAGTTATTACTAAGTGTGAAAAGGCTTAAAAAAATAGGCCAAGTCTATATGTTTACTTTCTTTCATACTAAGCGCTGTCTATATGGCATTCTTTAAGAACGTAAGTGGTCCAGGCGCAGTGGTTCACACCTATAATCCCAGCACTGTGGGAGGCCAAGGCAGGTGGATCGCCTGAGGTTAGGAGTTTGAGACCAGCCTGGCCAACATAGTGAAACCCCATCTCTACTAAAAATTAGCTGGGTGTAGCGGCAGGCACCTGTAATCCCAGCTACTCAGGAGGCTGAGGCAGGAGAATTGCTTGAACCTGGGAGGTGGAGGTTGCAGTGAGACGGGTTGCATTCACTCCCAACCTGGGCAGAGTGAAAACTCTGTCTGCATAAGTGAAGTTAGGGCCTTTTAAGAAACAATCTGAACAATTATCTGATAGGATGAAAAAACACTGTTTTATTTACAGTCTAGAAAAATAATACTTTACATGAAAACATAACTTATTCAATGATCTGTTCTGTCAGTATCTGGCAAGTTTTTAAAATTAAAATAATTATATGTAAATGTAAATACAGACTATCATTGACCATATTCCGGTGATTGAATATGCAAGCTGATTCTCTCACAGGACCATCCTCCTACGACATAAGCCTGCTGGTAACATCAGCAACCAAAATGCATATTCTGTTATCTCACTGGCACTCAGAACCTTGGCAGACTATTCCAATAGAAAGGCCTGTGGCTTGTAAAAGGTTATTGGCTTTTGAGCCAAACATTGTTTCTTTACTTAAGTATTGAAGCACATATAATGTGTCACCTTGAAACCGAGAGTTGAGCAATGAAAGTCAACTGCTATGCAAGGACAATAAAGGGGTGCACCTTCTTGTGTATGCTGGGAGCTGGCAACCTGGCAGGAGTCATTCTAAGTTGTCATTCCCAGCCCTTTCTTAAAGGCTGGAGTGTATGACGGTCTTGTACTTACTGCCACAGATCACTTTAAGTTTGCATAATCTATGCTACTTGTGAGTGAGATTGACTACAATATCAGGACAAAATGGTGTAATTCATCCTCTGTGAAGAGTCTAAAGTAAATTCCCAATTCAGCGTGAGTATGCAATTCACCAGTGTGGGTTCTAAATCAGCATCTCTTTATGTTTTCTAGTATCATGCAATGTACTTTAAATAATAGATATACTCCAAGTTTTCAAAACTTTGGTTGCATACATTTGCTTGTAAGTTCGTTTAGAATTCAGAGCATATTTTTTTCTATAGAAACATGATTATGAATATGTCAATAAAATCCAGCTCCTATTAGAGTTAATATTGCCAAAATATTGCAAGGCTTCAACTGTCTTCTTCACTAATAAACAGAACCAGAACAGAATAAAATGCAATTAGAATTAGCTTCATATTTATCTTGGCCACTTGTGTCTAAGGAAAAGAAGGATCAACTAAAAAAAGATGGGGCAGAAAACATGGTCTTCTGGGCACTCGAAAGACCGTAAAAGAATGAACGTCTTGGTGACATCAAGCTTAAAGATGGGAATGGTTTTCCTTTTCCTGATACAAATGCGCCGTTAACCACGCTCTAATGCTAATGCTTATCGATAATAATTAGTATTAGTCTTTGGGCTCACATTGACATATAAGGGGAGTGCTTGAGAGAGTAAGGGAAAGAAATGTTTCTAGGCAAACGTGCAGGGATTTGATGTAATATAAAGAGAAAAGGGGACTCTAAATATAAGCATATATGTGAAAAAAATATTTACCAGAATAGAATTTATGATGAATTTAAGGTCGAAATACAACAAAAAGTCATCAAGTCTATCACCTTCTGGCCGGCAGAGAAAGAAGGAAGGGAGTAGGGCAGAGGCTTGAGATCTGACAGCTCCCTGTTATCAATCTCTCAGTGACATGACAGCTTGACAGCTACCTGGAGGTGGCAAGGGAGCAGAAGGCAGTGAGGAAGAAGGGCTGGAGCCAACTGGATAGCTGTATGAAGGGGGCGTTTGTAGCTTGAGGATGATTCATGACAATAGGTGTTTTAGTATTATACCATTAGTAAAAGTTATTTATAAACCTCTTAGCCATTGCAATTTTGTGTCGCTTACTATCTTTCAGGCACTGTGTTAATCCATTTATAAACATTATCACACTTAGCCTTATTAACTTTGAAAGAGAGATATAATTACACCTATTTTCCAGATAAGGCAACTGAAGTTACATAGAAGTTAGTGTTGTGTCCAAGGTAACAGAGCTAGTAAATAGTGGCCCTGAGACTTGAGCCCTGAGCTGGCCATACTGAGACGTTGCTCTGGCCTAGAATGAGACATGAGCCCACGCTCTGATCCATATTGAGGTTTCGTGCCATTAAAATACGAGAGAAAAAATGCTCACTTAGAACAGTGTTTGGCACAAAGTAAATATTCATTAAACATTGTGATTATCATCTGCCCAAGTAAAATATTGCTTATAAAATACCAACAGGGTCAATGTTGGGTCTCGGTATTTATTGTAGTTTTTGCTTCATTTTGGTAGTCTTTCTCCACCCTTCAGGCATCTCATGGTTTCACATTTCTAACTTCTCGAAAATCCACTGATTTTTCTTTCCTGTGCTTAACAAACCTACAAGCTTGCAAGAACAAGAACTGTTCCTTGAACATAGTAAGCACTCATGAAATATTTGTTGGATGGGATCATTTAATTCAACAACTAGATCACTTACTTTGGCAAGAAGGCACAATAAAAAATTTAGTTCCATGGAGAAATATCTGTACCATATATATATGTTATAATATAACTTAAAATTTTGAAGTAAAACATTTGAAACCGAGTAGGACCTTTTTTTTTTTTTTTTTGTCCTGACGCTGTAGTCACACATCCTATGGCATACCATACATACCATTAGGCTTTCCAATGTAAATAGTGTATTTTCATGTTTATACTTAACTAACATGAGGAATTTAGCATTGCTCTTCACCAGTTATATAAGACACCTCATTTGAGTTTTTGAATTCTATTCTATTGAATATTCTATTGAATTCTATTTGCATTCTATTGCACACATGGCATGGCGCCTCTCTTCTTACATTTTAAAAACTTACATTTAGAAATAAGAGTGAATATTGCCACTAAGAAAGTTTATAATCATGTTTCTGAGATTTATATTCTATCTGCTTTTCTCTGGCTGTGTATCCATTCACAGGTGTAAAAAACAAGAATATTTTATTCTTGTTCTGATATGTCCTACTAATATATGTTTATGGACTAAAATTGCCATGGTTATTAAAAGAGTCTGTGACATTTTCTAAAGAGTGTGGGTATTGCCTGCACAGCCTGGCTGAATTCCAATTTGGGTAATTACATTCGGCTTTCTGGTTACCTTAGCGATCTTCTCTTTTGCTCCATGGGTCCTCACAGTGGTTGAGCTCAGCTGAGATATTCCTGTTTGCTGTCCTTAGTTCTAAATAATAGTAGCTGAGGGGTTTTAGTCTTTGGAAATTTAATTTTCATCTATTTTAACAAACAAAATTTTGTACACATTTTGGGGTGTATACTAAAACCTGGCTTTCTAATTGAAATTCCTCTTGGAGTAGAGTGGGCAATCTAATCAGGGAGGAAATTGTGATCCTTGATTTCTTTCTCTGTTCTTGATCATATTTATTATTCCTATGGAAATTGGAGCAATTTTCTAAATTTATTTAATCTCCCTTGCCTCTGAAACTTCATAGCAATTTTCTGGAACTTCTGTTATTGTTCTTATAGTCTGCCTTGAAGTAGAGCTTCTTGTGGGCTTATCCTAGGCCTATGACAAATGCTAAACTTAGAACACTCTAAGGACCACCCTACTTTGTTTTCCCTGATGGAAACTTTCACAGAATGACATGTTGTAGTTGCTCATTAAATGATGAATGAATGATCTCCCTTTAGGTTAATGTTATTTACTATTAACGACTGAGCCTGTGTTTTGAACACAGACTATTTATTATTCAACCTAATACAATCGTTTCAATGGAAATATTTTAGTTCCTGGACATTGGCATAACTATATCATGGCAGGTTGTGCATAGGGGCAGCTGCCTCCCACTGTGCAGCCTCAATATACTCTTGGAAAGCTTAAGGGTCCTGAAAGAACCAAGCCAGAGTTATTATAAGGCTAGTATTGGGACTACAATCAGTTTATTCTGCACTGGACAGTTGAATCTGATCATAAAGAGTAATTCAAAGCAGAGGGTTCCCAAACTTTGAACCACTACATCAAAAAAGAAAAAAAAAACGGAGAAGAATGGTCACAAGTAGGCAGCATGGCTTTAACTGTCCCATCCCTCCTACCAAAGGACATTCTCTTTCTCCCACTCAAGGAAACATATTCGAATGCAAATGTCTTAGACTAACTTTACTGCAGGGTTGAACTTGAATTGGCTTTAACTTAAAATTTAAAATGTAAGAAATTCCTAATTGTCATTACTCATTATAAGGAATGAAATTCTTGCGACATATCCCTTAACAGATCTCCATGCATTGTTGTCTTAATACAGATTTAGATTGTTCTCAAGGACTTCGAAGGACTCTCTCTTATACCTGTAAGCCATATCTTGGGGAACTACTCATCTTGTGCTTGGTACTTAGGTAACACCAAATTGCTATTCATTCCCTTCCCTGCACACAGGGGGGTTTCTTTGGCCTGGAATGCCATCTTAGTATTCCTGTCTGGCTGACACTTGTGCATCCCTCAAGACTGAATAAAAAGCCTAGAGGAAGGGGTAGGTGCCCTTCCTCTGTGGTTCTGTCCCATCTTGAGTTTACCTTTGCATTTCTCCCTTGTTTTAGCAATGATCTGTTTTTGTACATATGCCTTTTCTGTTACTATTGGTGGAACTGAACTAAGATTTCTTAGACATTGCAAGTATACAGCAAAACTGCTTGCTAAGGAGCCATTTCCTTATTGAAATATAACTTTTCCTAGGACTGTAGTCTTCAAGGAGAAAGTGCAAGGAAGATCACGTTTACCTGTGTTTCTTTTTCTTCTTTCTGTACATTAAATGCAGTCAACTATTTACTGTTAGGAAAAACCCCATGAATTTGTTTTACAGTAAATGAGAAAGGAGCTTAATTACTTTCTAGTTCAGCTCTTAGAACCTCTTTCTAAAAGATTTATCTGTAAGCCCCAAATTCCTAGCTTGTGTTTTGGAATTGCTATTTCCTAGTTTTGGAAAATTTTTAAAATTAAATCTGTTATTCCTTCTCTTTAGGAGCACTGAAAAAAATGAATAAAACAAGAGAAAAAGAAAGAAATCTTTTTGTCCTCCCTTTAAACCCCAGCAGGAAATGAGTCATTTTGGTAAATGTTTCTATTATTTAAAAGTCAGAAGTTCATGGGTTTTACTCTAAGATTGACTCATTGCTATGATGCCATGGTGTCAATGAATACCAAATCAAAAAGCTACATTGTATTTAAAATGTAAAAAAATGATTATTGTATTCCTTCAAGAGGCAGTGTGATATTGTCAGAAGGTCACTGACTTGGGCAGGAGAAGACTAATGGTCCAGTCTCAGATTTGCCACCAGCTATAGGACTTTGCCTCTTTGAAACTCGGTCTCCACTTTTGCAGAATGGTGAAATTTAGAATTGGACTGGTAAAACAGTAGCGACCACAACAACTAAAACTGAAAAACTGGAAGAAATGTTCAACTACTCCACAGAAGGAAACAATTGGAGGAAATCCAGACATTTTCTAAAGATCCTCCCTTTCAAATGGATAGTTGAGAAAACATGTTTTAGTTCTCCCATTTGATAAGGTTACTAAATACGTAAAAAGACTGATGACAAGGTAAAGGTTTAATTTAAAAATCTTGTGTGTAAACCTGGGATACAATATTGAAAATCAGGAGGCTTGTGGTCTGGTTCTTGCTTTTGGAAGAAGGCTGGCGTTATAGTACCCTAAAAAGACTCTATAGGGATTGTTAAGCCAAATGAAGCAGCTTTGGCCAAATCTAGGAGGCAATATTGCCCAGCTGTAAGGAGCATGGGCTTTAGAATATGTGGTTGCTCCTTATTAATGGTACAACTTTAGGCATGCTATTTAACTTCTGCGGAAATAAAGTTTCTCATTTGGAAAGTGAGGAGCATAATATTGACCCACAGGGCTTTTTGAAAGATTCCTTGGGTTAACATATGTTAAGGGTACAGTAAATAACAGCAATTATTGTGAGGTGACAAATTATTATTTGTAGTCTGAGTCAGATGGGGATTGAGTCCCAAACTTGTTGGGGCAATCATCTCAGACTTAGTGTCAAGAGTCTTTACTCCTAATGATATTGATAAACAACATTTATAGAGTGGGTTACAGAATTGCACATAGATTATCTCGTTTGCTCATTATAATAATCCTGGATACAGCTAAAGGTCACCCAGCTAGCAAGTAACAGAGCTGGGGCTCAAACCACATTTTCTGCCTCCTAACCCTTATTCTGTCCATTGCGATTCTAGTTCTACTTAGCACCAATGAGTCTGTGGCCTAGGTTAATTGCCCAGCTTCTCTATTTAGCTTAATTAATAAAATAACTAGGAAAGCTTTAAGAATACTTTCGTAATTTCAGATACTTTGTGGACAGGTAAATGTATATTCTGATGAAAATATATTGAAACACAATTTTGTCGTAAGCAGTATATTGCTGTTACTACATATACAAATAAGAAATTCAGAATAATTCTGACCTTTGTTTTGGGGACTGGGATAGTGAAATTTAGGAGGGATTCACAGAGACCTTCAACCTGCGTGGTAACATTGTACTTCCTGAACTGGGGATAGATATACAGTAGTTGGTATATCATTTGTTCTTTTTATCTAATTGATATCAGAAATATGTCATAATAAAATTTTCTAAGAAAGACTAGAAGGAAACTTACACAAATAGAGAAATATATTGGTGCATAATAAATGTATTTTAATATTTTCCTAACCTAATGCAGAAATGTTTTGCAATGTACATTCATAATATAAGGAGAAATTTAAGCATTATAAAGAACACATTTATATTCCCTAATAGCCCTAGCACTTCTCATAGTTAATCCTGACTTTACATTTGGGGACATAAATAGATCTGCATTTCTCTTGGCTGAGACTGAGGATGTCATGGCAGCAGTGTTAAGAAAAACTAAGAAAATTAGTACTTTTCAGTAAGTCACCTTGTTTATGAACAGCTTATTTTGAAGAATAGACAGTTTCTAATTTCTGCTAGTCAAACAAAGGTGCAAATGAACATCAGCTGCTGGCAACATGTCAGAATCCTTATAGCACTACTGCCCAAGTGACCCAAGTTCCCGCAGGCATAATGCTTCATAGCTTACAAAGACTCTCTCTATACCTCATCTCATGGGAGCCTCACAGAAACCCTGTGATAGATTCATCACTATTAGCATTTTCACCATTTTAGAAATTGAAGAAACCAAAGGGCTAATTGTAGGATAAATCAGAACTAGGACTGGAACCCACATCTTTTTACTGCAAAAGCCCATGATTGTCTTAACTACATCATAATGTCCTTTTATTTGCAACTCTCCATCTGATAGTTTCTTTTCCTGAGCTAATCACTTACACAAGCCCCTTGGTTTTTTAAACTTTTCTTCTAATGTTAAAGCTCTTGACCTCTTTCTTATTGCAATAATTAAATATGACTAAGACTACTCTAGAGTTTACCAAATGTCCATGGGTTTCAATGATCCTAGGCTGTTTATATACTTTCTGTACAGCTTCTTCTTATAGTAGCAGAAAAAGTAAGTTGACTTTTTCATTGATGTTAGGAAATATAAGGATATCAAGGCAAACACTTCACCACCCATCCTACCCCCTAGCCCCAAATTAACCAAACCACACAGCAACTGTGTTGTCTCTCCTGGGGGCCAGAATTTTGTTAGTGGTTTAAGTGAAGAGAGAGGATTCTCTGTATTTTTGTCTTAGCATCTAGCACATTGCCTTGCATTTGGCATTCAATTAATTTGTTTTAATTTTACCTAAACCCTTACATTATCTAGTTCCAGCCTGTGTCTCTGCTGAGGTAAAAAGCACAATTATACTCAAATTGGTCAAAATAATAATTTAAAAGAGATCTTTAACGATCATTTACACAGAGACCCATGCTTTTTTCTTCATTCTTAAAAACTTTATGCCATATTATTATAAATTTTACTGCAAATGTTCATTCTCAATGTGAGACTCACTTTTGAGAGAATTAATTCATACCTTCTAGTTCCCTTTCTGGGAGATATCTTTTATTCTTCCTACTAATTTATCCAAAAGAGAAAATAATGTTTCATGCTAACCAAAAATGAAGACTACTATGTGAACAATGAGCGTGGTGCTTTTTCTTGCATGATTGCATTTAGTTCTCCTCATTGACCCTGAGAGGTAGGTCATGTTATCCTAATTTTACAGATGAGCAAACAGATTCAAGGGGGAAAGTAACCTGACATGTACACATCATACACCGAGAAGTGGCAGAGCAGGTGTTCTGGAATCTTTTCATAGCATCGCAATCTCTACAAAGATGAAAGGTAGAGAGAGAACAATCATTTTATGGACCATTTTTGCAGGAGCTTCTTCATGGTCATATTGTCCACTGTTTATACTGTCGACAGACCAGCAACCGCCTTCATAAGATATCTGGCTTTATGACCCATAGAAAATGGATTAAACTATTAATTCAGAAAGAAAGCACTTAAAGGTTGTGGGTGAATTTGGGAGGTATACTGAGGAACTAGTTTTCATATGCAATAATACAGCTATGGAGAGTAATTTAACTAAATGTCTTAACGATTGAATACGTATATTTGTGAATATGAATATACACACCTGAATATATACATGTCCACACATATATAGTCCTCAAATATTCCAGGATGAGGCTGAAGCCCAATTCGACTCAGCAAATATTGTGTGTGTGTGTGCGCGCGTGCGCGCGCATACACACAAACTTACTATGTGCCAAATACTCGTAAGGGAATCCAAAGATGAGTGAGATGTGATTTCTGCCTTGCTGGAAGTCAAGATCTAGTGAATAGAATTGAGGTTGATAAATAGCTTCAATATAAGACAAAACATGGATTTATTTTTCTTCTCATTTCTTTTTTTTAATCTTTATTTATTATTATTATTATTATTATACTTTAAGTTCTAGGGTACATGTGCATAACGTGCAGGTTTGTTACATATGTATACTTGTGCCATGTTGGTGTGCTGCACCCATCAACTTGTCAGCACCCATCAACTCGTCATTTACATCAGGTATAACTCCCAATGCAATCCCTCCCCCCTCCCCCCTCCCCATGATAGGCCCCGGTGTGTGATGTTCCCCTTCCCGAGTCCAAGTGATCTCATTGTTCAGTTCCCACCTATGAGTGAGAACATGCGGTGTTTGGTTTTCTGTTCTTGTGATAGTTTGCTAAGAATGATGGTTTCCAGCTGCATCCATGTCCCTACAAAGGACACAAACTCATCCTTTTTTATGGCTGCATAGTATTCCATGGTGTATATGTGCCACATTTTCTTAATCCAGTCTGTCACTGATGGACATTTGGGTTGATTCCAAGTCTTTGCTATTGTGAATAGTGCTGCAATAAACATACGTGTGCATGTGTCTTTATAGCAGCATGATTTATAATCCTTTGGGTATATACCCAGTAATGGGATGGCTGGGTCATATGGTACATCTAGTTCTAGATCCTTGAGGAATCACCATACTGTTTTCCATAATGGTTGAATTAGTTTACAATCCCACCAACAGTGTAAAAGTGTTCCTATTTCTCCACATCCTCTCCAGCACCTGTTGTTTCCTGACGTTTTAATGATTGCCATTCTAACTGGTGTGAGATGGAATCTCATTGTGGTTTTGATTTGCATTTCCCTGATGGCCAGTGATGATGAGCATTTTTTCATGTGTCTGTTGGCTGTATGAATGTCTTCTTTTGAGAAGTGTCTGTTCATATCCTTTGCCTACTTTTTGATGGGGTTGTTTGTTTTTTTCTTGTAAATTTGTTTGAGTTCTTTGTAGGTTCTGGATATTAGCCCTTTGTCAGATGAGTAGATTGCAAAAATTTTCTCCCATTCTGTAGGTTGCCTGTTCACTCTGATGGTAGTTTCTTTTGCTGTGCAGAAGCTCTTTAGTTTAATGAGATCCCATTTGTCAATTTTGGCTTTTGCTACCATTGCTTTTGGTGTTTTAGACATGAAGTCTTTGCCCATGCCTATGTCCTGAATGGTATTCCCTAGGTTTTCCTCTAGGGTTTTGATGGTATTAGGTCTAACATTTAAGTCTCTAATCCATCTTGAATTAATTTTCGTATAAGGAGTAAGGAAAGGATCCAGTTTCAGCTTTCTACTTATGGCTAGCCAATTTTCCCAGCACCATTTATTAAATAGGGAATCCATTCCCCATTTCTTGTTTGTGTCAGGTTTGTCAAAGATCAGATGTCTGTAGATGTGTGGTATTATTTCTGAGGACTCTGTTCTGTTCCATTGGTCTATATCTCTGTTTTGGTAGCAGTACCATGCTGTTTTGGTTACTGTAGCCTTGTAGTATAGTTTGAAGTCAGGTAGCGTGATGCCTCCAGCTTTGTTCTTTTGACTTAGGATTGTCTTGGAGATGCGGGCTCTTTTTTGGTTCCATATGAACTTTAAAGCAGTTTTTTCCAATTCTGTGAAGAAACTCATTGGTAGCTTGATGGGGATGGCATTGAATCTATAAATTACCTTGGGCAGTATGGCCATTTTCACGATATTGATTCTTCCTATCCATGAGCATGGTATGTTCTTCCATTTGTTTGTGTCCTCTTTTATTTCACTGAGCAGTGGTTTGTAGTTCTCCTTGAAGAGGTCCTTTACATCCCTTGTAAGTTGGATTCCTAGGTATTTGATTCTCTTTGAAGCAATTGTGAATGGAAGTTCATTCATGATTTGGCTCTCTGTTTGTCTGTTACTGGTGTATAAGAATGCTTGTGATTTTTGCACATTAATTTTGTATCCTGAGACTTTGCTGAAGTTGCTTATCAGCTTAAGGAGATTTTGGGCTGAGACAATGGGGTTTTCTAAATATACAATCATGTCATCTGCAAAGAGGGACAATTTGACTTCTTCTTTTCCTAACTGAATACCCTTGATTTCTTTCTCTTGCCTGATTGCCCTAGCCAGAACTTCCAACACTATGTTGAATAGGAGTGGTGAGAGAGGGCATCCCTGTCTTGTGCCAGTTTTCAAAGGGAATTTTTCCAGTTTTTGCCCATTCAGTATGATATTGGCTGTGGGTTTGTCATAAATAGCTCTTATTATTTTGAGGTACGTTCCATCAATACCGAATTTATTGAGCGTTTTTAGCATGAAGGGCTGTTGAATTTTGTCAAAAGCCTTTTCTGCATCTATTGAGATAATCATGTGGTTCTTGTCTTTGGTTCTGTTTATATGCTGGATTATGTTTATTGATTTGCGAATGTTGAACCAGCCTTGCATCCCAGGGATGAAGCCCACTTGATCATGGTGGATAAGCTTTTGGATGTGCTGCTGAATCCGGTTTGCCAGTATTTTATTGAGGATTTTTGCATCGATGTTCATCAGGGATATTGGTCTAAAATTCTCTTTTTTTGTTGTGTCTCTGCCAGGCTTTGGTATCAGGATGATGTTGGCCTCATAAAATGAGTTAGGGAGGATTCCCTCTTTTTCTATTGATTGGAATAGTTTCAGAAGGAATGGTACCAACTCCTCCTTATACCTCTGGTAGAATTCAGCTGTGAATCCATCTGGTCCTGGACTTTTTTTGGTTGGTAGGCTATTAATTATTGCCTCAATTTCAGAGCCTGTTATTGGTCTATTCAGGGATTCAAATTCTTCCTGGTTTAGTCTTGGAAGAGTGTAAGTGTCCAGGAAATTATCCATTTCTTCTAGATTTTCTAGTTTATTTGCGTAGAGGTGTTTATAGTATTCTCTGATGGTAGTTTGTATTTCTGTGGGGTTGGTGGTGATACCCCCTTTATCATTTTTTTATTGCGTCTATTTGATTCTTCTCTCTTTTCTTCTTTATTAGTCTTGCTAGCGGTCTGTCAATTTTGTTGATCTTTTCAAAAAACCAACTCCTGGATTCATTGATTTTTTGGAGGGTTTTTTGTGTCTCTATCTCCTTCAGTTCTGCTCTGATCTTAGTTATTTCTTGCCTTCTGCTAGCTTTTGAATGCCTTTGCTCTTGCTTCTCTAATTGTTTTAATTGTGATGTTAGAGTGTCAATTTTCGATCTTTCCTGCTTTCTCTTGTGGGCATTTAGTGCTATAAATTTCCCTCTACACACTGCTTTAAATGTGTCCCAGAGATTCTGGTATGTTGTATCTTTGTTCTCATTGGTTTCAAAGAACATCTTTATTTCTGCCTTCATTTCGTTATGTACCCAGTAGTCACTCAGGTGCAGGTTGTTCAGTTTCCATGTAGTTGAGCGGATTTGATTGAGTTTCTTAGTCCTGAGTTCTAGTTTGATTGCACTGTAGTCTGAGAGACAGTTTGTTATAATTTCTGTTCTTGTACATTTGCTGAGGAGTGCTTTACTTCCAATTATGTGGTTAATTTTGGAATAAGTGTGATGTGGTGCTGAGAAGAATGTGTATTCTGTTGATTTAGTGTGGAGAGTTCTATAGATGTCTATTAGGTCTGCTTGCTGCAGAGATGAGTTCAATTCCTGGATATCATTGTTAACTTTCTGTCTCGTTGATCTGTCTAATGTTGACAGTGGAGTGTTGAAGTCTCCCATTATTATTGTATGGGAGTCTAAGTCTCTTTTTAAGTCTCTAAGGACTTGCTTTATGAATCTGGGTGCTCCTGTATTGGGTGCATATATATTTAGGATACTTATCTCTTCCTGTTGAATTGATCCCTTTACCATTATGTAATGGCCTTCTTTGTCTTTTTTGATCTTTGATGGTTTAAAGTCTGTTTTATCAGAGACTAGTATTGCAACCCCTGCTTTTTTTTGTTCTCCATTTGCTTGGTAAATCTTCCTCCATCCCTTTATTTTGAGCCTATGTATGTCTCTGCGTGTGAGATGGCTCTCCTGAATACAGCAGACTGATGGGTCTTGACTCTTTATCCAGTTCGCCAGTCTGTGTCTTTTAATTGGACCATTTAGTCCATTTACATTTAAGGTTAAGATTGTTATGTGTGAACTTGATCCTGCCATTATGATATTAACTGGTTATTTTGCTCATTAGTTGATGCAGTTTCTTCCTAGCGTAAATGGTCTTTACATTTTGGCATGTTTTTGCAATGGCTGGTACCAGTTGTTCCTTTCCATGTTTAGTGCTTCCTTCAGGGTCTCTTGTAAGGCAGGCCTAGTGGTGACAAAATCTCTAAGCATTTGCTTATCTGTAAAGGATTTTATTTCTCCTTCACTTATGAAACTTAGTTTGGCTGGATATGAAATTCTGGGTTGAAAATTCTTTTCTTTAAGAATGTTGAATATTGGCCCCCACTCTCTTCTGGCTTGTAGAGTTTCTGCCAAGAGATCTGCTGTTATTCTGATGGGCTTCCCTTTGTGGGTAACTCGACCTTTCTCTCTGGCTGCCCTTAAGATTTTTTCCTTCATTTCAACTTTGGTGAATTTGGCAATTATGTGTCTTGGAGTTGCTCTTCTCGAGGAGTATCTTTGTGGTGTTCTCTGTATTTCCTGGATTTGAATGTTGGCCTGCCCTACTAGGTTGGGGAAGTTCTCCTGGATGATATCCTGAAGAGTGTTTTCCAAGTTGGTTCCATTTTCCCCCTCACTTTCAGGCACCCCAATCAGACGTAGATTTGGTCTTTTTACATAATCCCATACTTCTTGCAGGCTTTGTTCATTTCTTTTTCTTCTTTTTTCTTTTGGTTTCTCTTCTCGCTTCATTTCATTCATTTGATCCTCAATCGCTGATACTCTTTCTTCCAGTTGATCGAGTCTGTTACTGAAGCTTGTGCATTTGTCACGTATTTCTCGTGTGATGGTTTTCATCACTTTCATTTCGTTTATGACCTTCTCTGCATTAATTACTCTAGCCATCAATTCTTCCACTTTTTTTTCAAGATTTTTAGTTTCTTTGCGCTGGGTACGTAATTCCTCCTTTAGCTCTGAGAAGTTTGATGGACTGAAGCCTTCTTCTCTCATCTCGTCAAAGTCATTCTCCGTCAAGCTTTGATCCGTTGCTGGCGATGAGCTGTGCTCCTTTGCCGGGGGAGATGTGCTCTTATTTTTGGAATTTCCAGCTTTTCTGCCCTGCTTTTTCCCCATCTTTGTGGTTTTATCTGCCTCTGGTCTTTGATGATGATGGTGATGTACTGATGGGGTTTTGGTGTAGGTGTCCTTTCTGTTTGATAGTTTTCCTTCTAACAGTCAGGACCCTCAGCTGTAGGTCTGTTGGAGAGTGCTTGAGGTCCACTCCAGACCCTGTTTGCCTGGGTGTCAGCAGCAGAGGCTGCAGAAGATAGAATATCGCTGAACAGCGAGTGTACCTGTCTGATTCTTGCTTTGGAGGCTTCCTCTCAGGGGTGTACTCCACCCTGTGAGGTGTGGTGTGTCAGACTGCCCCTAGTGGGGGATGTCTCCCACTTAGGCTACTCAGGGGTCAGGGACCCACTTGAGCAGGCAGTCTCTCCCTTCTCAGATCTCAACCTCCGTGTTGGGAGATCCACTGCTCTCTTCAAAGCTGTCAGACAGAGTTGTTTGCGTTTGCAGAGGTTTCTGCCCCTTTTGTTGTTGTTTACTGTGCCCTGTCCCCAGACGTGGAGTCTACAGAGACAGGCAGGTTCCCTTGAGCTGCTGTGAGCTCCACCCAGTTCAAGCTTCCCAGCGGCTTTGTTTACCTACTTAGGCCTCAGCAATTGCGGGCGCCCCTCCCCCAGCCTCGCTGCTGCCTTGCGGTTAGATCGCAGACTGCTGTGCTAGCAATGAGGGAGGCTCCGTGGGCGTGGGACCCTCCCGCCCAGGTGTGGGATATAATATCCTGGTGTGTGCCTGTTTGCTTAAAGCGCAGTATTGGGGTGGGAGTTACCCGATTTTCCAGGTGTTGTGTGTCTCAGTTCCCCTGGCTCGGAAAACGGATTCCCTTTCCCCTTGCGCTTCCCAGGTGAGGCGATGCCTCGCCCTGCTTCAGCTGTCGCTGGTCTGGCTGCAGCAGCAGCTGACCAGCACCGATTGTCCGGCACTCCCTAGTGAGATGAACCCAGTACCTCAGTTGAAAATGCAGAAATCACCGGTCTTCTGTGTCGCTCGCGCTGGGAGTTGGAGACTGGAGCTGTTCCTATTCGGCCATCTTGCTCCGCCCCCTTGATTTATCTTGACTCTCTTCTCATTTCTTAATTGATGATATTTACCAGGATTTTATCTTCAGCCATTCCCATTTCGTACTTTCTTCTTACCCTCAGAAAAACATCTATTTTCTTATTTTTACCACCAATAATGATCTGTAGCTCCACAAGTTTATCTCTCATGGATTCTAATCTCCTATTGATAGCTGGCTTCTGCACATTTCTGACTGTGTTCCTTAGATATTTTAAATGCTAAATATACAGAAGCATTCCTCCTTTTTGTAGTCTCTGTTTAGTTTAATGGCATCACTCTGCATCAGTTTTCTAAACTAGAGACCTCAATTGCATCGTTTATCTATCCACCAGCTTCCCATCCCTCATGTTCAATTGTTCATCAAGTCCTGTGAATGTTATCTTCTAAACATGCCTTAAATGTGATCTTGCATCTCTATCTTCACAGCCACAGGTTCAGTTCAGTTGCATTTCAACTCTTACGTGGACTACTTCAATCATCCAATGATTGTCTTAGCCTTTTATTTCATCCCATTCAAAGTTATTTTTAATATAGTTGCCTGGTTAATCTTTCTAAAATATAACTGATAACATATTTTTACTTGTTAAATGCTTTCAATGCTTCCCTCCTGCCTCCTGGAATAGGTTCAAATCATTATCATAGCCCTGCTAATCTGTTATTGATCTATTCTTTCCTGCCACTCCTCTTTTGCCAAGTACACCTGACTTTGGTTCTGGGCTAATATTCAGTTTTTACGTACAAAGAAAACAATCGTCGATTCTGATTGGTCAGTACTCATTCCACTCTGATTGTTAAATATTTTGAATATCGCCCGTTCTTTAGTAGTACCAAATTGTCTTCCTCCCCAGTCATGCACATATTTTTATGCTTCTGTGCACTTTGAATACTCACTTTTATCTACCAGGAACATTCTTCTTTTTTTCTTTACCTGGCAAGTTATTATTAATCCTTTGAGATCCTGCTCAAATATTATCTCCTCTGTAAAATCTTCCCTGCCCTCCCTCCACACAGGCAAAATTTTTCTTCCTTCCCTGTACATATCTTGATTAAAGCACTTACCATGTTATATTGCAGACAGCACTTACTGACTTAGGGGATTTTTAAGAAAAAAATATTTTTAAATCTCCAACATGTAGCTTAGTATTTGGTATACAGCAAAGGCTCCCATAAAACATTTATTGAATTAATTGATAGATCTAAAAAAGTTTTATGGGATGGAATTCAAGATTAATTTTGAAGACTAGGCTGAGGAGTGAGGCTGGAAAGACATCCCAGGATGGAAGACTGCATGTGACAAGGGGCAGGAAAGGTCAGTATACTATGGAACAGTGAGCCTAAGGTTAAGATGCAATGGGTTATAGGTAGTGGTTTAAGATAAGTAGGTTGGGATCAAAGAGTGGAGTGCTCCAATAGCCGTATTAAGAAGTTTGGACTATATCCTACGCCTTAGAAGACTGTGAGCATGGGTGACATTTTCCTCTATGTTTCAGCGAGACATCTCTAACAGCACTGTACTATGTGCATTGAAGACCGGGAGCCTGCAGGTGGCCACATTGTCAAGAAGGGTCAGACGAAAAAGTTGCCATCTAAATCTATGAGAGTGCAGAGGTGGAAATAAAAATGAAATTCATTTTGGAGGCAGAATTGGCAAAATTTTATAATTAGTAAAGTGTATGACTAAAGAAAGAGCGAGAAATCAATTATAATTACAATATTTCAAAATTAAGTGACTAAGGGACCAGAGATGGTGCATCATGGGATGATTCACAGAGGTTATGTTTGGTGAATTAAAACAAGACAGAAGAACATAGATGCTACCAGCTATAGACACATATTTTTACCATCCTTGGAGTCTTGATTAAAAGTTTACTTCATATGTTTTCTCTGTGTTTTTCTATGTTTAATTTCCAAGTGTAGTTACAAGCCTCACTGGAAAATTCAGAAGCAATGGTAATAAGCACTATCAGGCACTATTGTATGGACTTGTTAAAGATAATCCAACTAACAGAGATAATTATAAATGTTCCTTTTTTATGGAACTGGGAGCACAAATGTTACCTCTCAAACATTCATTGTCAAAGCAACTTATTTTATATATTGGAAAATACATTATTTTGTATTATTGGCTACACCAAAACATCATTAACTTAAAACACAAGAGAGAAAATACTTATTCACTTAACAGGGTTCGAATTGCTCATGTTGACCAATATGGTAACCACGAGCCACATGTAGCTGTCTAGCACTTGAAAGTGGCTAGTCCAAACTGATACGTGCTGTAAATATAAAATGTACACTAGAGTTTGAAGACTTGGTACAAAAATGAAATAATGTCGTATATCTTATTAATAATTTGTTAGTCCCCTTACATGTTGAAATGATAATCCTTTGAATACATTGGTTAAATGAAAGACATTATGAGAATCAATTCCACCTGTTTCATTTTACTTTTTAAATGTGGCTCCTAGGAACATTTAGAATTACATATGTTGTTCACATTATATTTCTGTTGGACAGTGCTAGAATGGTGTTCTTATTTAGCAACCAACCAACAGGTATCTTTTTAGTTCTTATGTACAGATGATTAAGCCGTGAAGTTAGATGAGAAGTTGCAATTGCATAAAATGATGTATTTTAGGGCTTAACGACATTTCAATCAATATACAAAATGTTGGTTAAAAAAGCAGATCGAAATGTCTGTGGATTTGATCTGTCTCCCCTTTTAAACATTAGTTCTGTTTTTTTACACTGTCTCACCAATATCCTATTAGGTGATTTATAATGATCCATTAAATCTTCTGTTTGTTACAAAACAGTCAGGAATTTTATTTACAAGTTCCCTTTGGTTAGTGGAAAAGAATTAGCACATATCCACATATGGGTGGCAAGGATGTAGAGGCCTGGAATAAAATCACTATGCTTTGTCCTCAAACTATATACTCAACATATCTTATTCATTCTCTGAAGAGTCAGAACATACTTCTCAGTGTCATAGGCCTTGGAGTCATCCAGAATATTATTTGTTAGCAACAGCACACAAGAAAGAAAAGAAAGAGAAGAGAGAGAGGAAGGAGGAGAAGGAGAAGAAGGAGAAGGAGGAGGAGGAGAAGAAGGAAAAGAAGGAGAAGGAGAAGGAGGAGGAGGAGGAGAAGGGGAAGGAAGAAAAGGAGAAGAAGGAGAAGGAGGAGGAGGAGGAGAAGGGGAGGGAGGAGGAGATTATTTGCACTTTATAAATATTGATGTTTTGGATTAAAAGATATTTTCTATGTTTTGACAGCCTTACTGATATTATATTTGCACTATTCTTCCAGATAAACCATGTGAATTTCTGTGATTGTACAGAATTCACTATTTTTTAAGTAAAATGACTTGTCATTGGACAATATTTTAATTTCAGTTTTTTAAGCAAGGCACTTGGTTTTTTTTATGCCTTAGTTTCTTCAATCTTCAAATGGGATAGATTTTTATTTTGTTTTATTTTTATGGTAATGAGAAGTAAATGCTTTATTTTTTAGAAAGCTAAGTCTCTAATTATAATGAAAAGTGCTTCAATGCTACAGCAATAAACAATATCCTGAGTAGATCATAAGTGGCAAAACAACAATGTAATACAGACGATGCAAAGCATTCTTCGAAAATGGCGGCTTCGTTTTAAAAGAATTTCTGTTGCGTTAGAGTAGTGCCTATGAAAATAAATAAGTAGTGGAAAACCATTCCTGAGTACTCAGAAAGTATTTATGAATACCAAGATACGAATGTAGTTTAGCTTTGCAATTGCCAATTAATAGCCTGCCTAGGAACATCTCTTATTTAAAAAGGGTTGCCTGAATTAAGGTTAAGTTATGTTTGGTTTCCCAAGTGCCAGTCAGGATGTGTTTTTATATTCCGATTACTAAAAAGCATTTTATTTCCTTTTTAAAAAGAAAATTTGCATGAGTTGCTGAATAGCCCACATCATGGACTAAAATGCTCTAAAAGTATGTACAAACCAAGCAAAAAGAGGAAAATGGTTAACTTTTCAAATGAATGCTGTGAATTGAATTATTCAAGACTAGACTGCATATTCAAATATGAGTTATGCATTTTGACAAAACATTGTTAACATTTCTGTTGACTATGAATAAGTATTAATAATACACAGATTGTACCTAGTATTAATAATACACAGATTGCACCCTGCATTCTGGCTGCAAAATATGCCAAATGTACCATTGTCTCTATGCATTCAGAGTGGTATATATTTTTGAGTCTGCATTGTAATATATGCTACTAGTCTCAATATCTACTCAGTCTCAAAAGAAAGTATCTGTGTAAATGGATTATTTTTATATAACTTATATGTTTTAAAATACCAATGACACTTAAAACATTTTGTTTTTTTAATTAAAATCTTTAAAATAAAAGGAATTAATGCATTATAACAAAAAAACAAAAGCCCAAAAAACAAAAGCATTTTATTCACTGAAGTAAAGACACATGAAGATTTTCTGCCAGATCAAGCCATCTTTCTGGATTAAGGTAGTAGACTGGTCCCCAAATAAGGAGGAACAATGTCAGCAGCTAAAATAGCTCAGGGTTGTGAAGCAGTCTTCAGCTTTCAACTCATATGTTTATTTTGAGCTCAACGTTTGGCCATTGATTCAATAATTGTTTGTTGAGTCCCTTTTATGCATCAGGCCTTAGCAAAATAGACATAACTACAGGCTCATGGTACTTACCAACTATTGTGGGTTAGAGGAGGCGATTAAGAAATAGTGAGTAGACAATTGTGCAAGTAAGTACAGTGGTAAGAAGTAGTGATTAAGAGCACACACTCAGAACCCAGGCTTGAGTTTGCACCCTGGCTCTACCGCTTGCTAGCCTCAGAATCTTAGGCAAGTTACTTTATGTTAATATGCCTCAGTGTCTTCCTCCACAAGGTTGCTGTGAGGTTTCTGTTAAAACATACAGTAGTCTAGCACATAGTAAAATTTATATATTTGCTATTATCATTTTTTTCTTACACTGTAATAAGGGTTGCAAGAGTATATAGCACCAGGTGACCGGAACTGGGTGTGGGAGTTTGGAGAAAGCTTTCCTAAGGCAAAGATGTTTGAATTAGCATCTTAAAAATGGGTAGAACTTATATAGATTGAGAAGATTGGAGGTGTTGAAGGGAGTGGGATTGAAGTTTTAAAGAACTTTCCAAGCAGTGAAAATAACATGTACAAAGACTCTGAGACAAGAGGGAACATGGTAACTAAAGGGCCCCCAAAGCAGCCCAGGGTAGCTGGAGGGAGGGAGTGAGATGGGGAACCAAAAAGAAGGCTGATGATCTTTGCTCACAAGAGGAACTCAAGTTTTGCTTTTCCGCCCGCCCCGCCTTCTGTCTCTCTTTCTGTCTCTCTCTCTCCTCTCTCTTTCTCACAAGGGAGGGAGAAGATATTTTCTGTGTCTTCTCTGCTCAGCCTTGGAATTAAAAATAATTTACAAGTGGCTCTACATATATAACCAAAATGCAACATTCTGTCTAAATATAAGATATGAATTAAATTGTCGCTTGGTATTCAACTTATCTTTTTATTTACATCATAATCCTCTATTTGTGTTTATGCTCCACAGCCAAGCCAAAGTGGTGCAACTAGCTGGAAGATTCCTTTTTTTTTTTTTTTTTAGAATACTCAATACAAAAGAGGTGGGATGGATGGGTACTAATTAAACCTAAGTAGTAAGGGACTTAAGGAAAACGAGATTTCTGTATTTCTCCTAATGGGATGAATGTCATGTTCCAATTCCTACTTTATGTAAAATCCATTGTACAATATGTAAAATAATTCTCCAAATCTTGATTTCCTCAATTGAAAATGACCCTGAGCATAAACTATAAGTAGAGGAAGGTTTGAATTTCTTGATCTTTGGCACTCTTTTGTTCTCTCGGTACGTGAAGTCTTAAATCAGCAGAATAATTTAGGAATGGTAGATATTGAAACAACTAATTTTTCTTTTCTGTAATCTGCATAGACTTCAAAATGCCTACAAAGCACAAAGTGCCAGTTCATATAATTTGTTGGCAAGGATAAAAAGAAGAAAGGAAATTATTTCCTAAGCGTGTGAATCAGCCCAGCTTTAACAGATATTTTTCTGTCATGTGCAGCCTGAGGGCTTATGCCTATCTGAGCTTTATTTGACAATTACCACTTGCCAGCATAATTAAATGATAATTTATAAATACTAAGAAAGCATAATGGGGAAGAGCAAATAGGTGCTTATCAGGGCATTGAATAAAGTTGATCTGCTCCAGTGGCAATTTTCATCTCTTATCTTGGTTGTTAACTGGTCTCACTTTGTATGCTTGTTTTGTTTAGGTTTGATATTTGTTAGGGTGATATTATCTACCTCATATACACCTTTTCCCGCCATACAAAATTCTAATATTTCTTTTGGTATTCATTTTGCAACCAATATATTTACAAAATATTGCTTATATTTTAATTCATAATGTAAATTTAGGATTTAGAATTGCACATATTACTAGACAAAACCCCAAATAAATTAGTAATTTTTCTGTTTGTCTCCCCTTCCCCCTCTCTTTTTTCAGTGAATAAGGTCTTTTCTGTGTTGTGTGTGTTATTTTCTTTTAATCGGTTTTTTAATCACCTGGGCTTTGCAGTTAATTACATTCCACAGAGTCTCTTCATCTATTTCCTAGAATGCTGGCAGATTTTTTATAAGAGAGAAAGCACACATGGAAGCCATGGACTCCGGTGAGGAGGGTTTCCTAATCTTGCAGTGATAAGAATGATACTTTATATGCAGCATGGACATTTTGCTATGTTCCTACTGAATATAGAAATTACCCAAAGAAGAATTCTGTAGGGCAGACAGCTTTTGTCCTATCAGTAGCTCTCCTCAAGTTTTCTTACCTATTATAAATATAGGGCAATCTCTGCAGAAGTTGTGGTGAGGCCTTGGACAGAAACACAGATTTGTCCTGGGTAACCTAGATAAAGCAGTGCAAGAGCAATCTTCTATTTGAATGGAAACAATCAGTAGAATGACAAAAAAAAAAAAAAAAAAAAAAAAAAAAGAATTTCCATGCTTTTAGAAAAGCAGGTTTGAGGAAGGCAAATGGGAGAAGAAAGCAAGACACATTAGTGGGTCATGAAGAGACTAAGGTCTCTCTCTCTCTCTTTTTTTTTTTTAGCCATCACAAAATTAAATAATTTTAGTAACTACTGATTAGGATTGTGGTGGTTTGAGTGAAGAGTGTGCGAATGGCTTATCAGGAGAATAACAAAATAAAGGGCTTTGGTGTTTAAAGTTGTCAATTCCTCAAATTATTCAGCATTTTGTCCTTATAAATAGCAATTATTTGCCATTTCAGAGCTGAAAAATTATCTTTCATATTCAAATATTTAAATATACAGTGCCGTTACTGGGGCAAAAAAAAAAAATTCCTAATGTCGGAACAGATTTTTATACAAGGAATAATTTGAAAGTGGTGGATTAGTTTCCACCTTTTGAAACACAGTGCTTTCTGTAATCTTCAAACATTATTTAGGATAATGGAAGCCATCATCCTGGTTCTCAAATGTTAGCACTTCCATTAGAATTTGCAGCTCCCTCTTATTTTTTATATTAAAATACAAGGCTTAAAAGGTATTATCTTACTAAAGGGGGGCAATTGTAGAGATGATTTGATTGAATAAAGGAAAAAGCTGTACAGGCCTTTTAAGATCAAGAATGTATTGATGGAAAGCTATCATTAGAGACAATTAATGTTCTCCAAGGGAAGAAATTGATTATGGACAAAGATGGACCCTAAGGAGCAGATATGTCTTAATGCCCTAAGGCCTTAAGGATTATACATCTCATTCACAGCATCTGTATTTTAACCCTTTGTTGTAAATAGAATACTAGCTTATTCTTGCAGTGACATGAATTAAATTTATATAAAGGATTGTGCCTTGTAAAAGACGCTCATAGTGATTGACTTTTGATTCTTTAAACAATATTAAAATAATTAAATTCATGGTATCTTATCTCTATGTTGCCCTTTAGAGTAGAACTAGACATAGATTTGTAGAAGAAATAAAATTAGATAGTGATGGCCAGTCTTCAGCATTATGGGAGTGTGGTTACACCCAATAATTATGGTTAAAGACATGTTTTCATTAGGAGCCCCTGAACTTCAGCTGCATTTATGTTTCCAAATAACATATCCCTTTAACTTTGCTTGTCCTTCCTATAGATCTTGTACAAAGCATTCATCATGTTGTTAGCCAGTCCCTAGCAGCCGCAGATCACAATTGGGTACTTAATAAGGTGGCAACCCTACTGGGAACATTTCACATAATTATTCTTAGCAGAAAGAAGATTGTTACGGCTTTTTTTTTTTTTTTCCTTTTTGAGTCTGGCAAAATTCCAGGTGATTTAGTTTGAGCTCCTAAAAACCTGTTATATATCATCGGTGAATTATACTTCATCCTCACGTCCCTGCCCTGTATATTGCGGCCAGGAGACAGTGTTTCATTGTACAGTTGGTCTCCTGTACCAGCCAGCCCCAGAACCAGTTCCACAACCAGTCAGTGATGCAAACTGCTTTTTGGCCATAGGTTTCAGAGCATGTCAGTCTGAGCATGGAAGTACTTTTGGAAATCAATCTCTCTCAAGACCACTGCACTCTCTCTGATGGTGTATTATGATTATCACTAAAAACACACGAGAAACTCACACATGAGGTAGTAAACAACTTATCAGGAGAGCTCTGTGATTTTACGTACCAGTTAAGGGAAGGGAGTTTAGACCCTTGGCCCTAACTTTGAGCTTCTAAGTTGAGAAATAACTGGCATTTAGTTAACCCAGATCATTAAAGTAGTTTAGACTTCAAGTTCTAACAATTTAAAGCTATACCTTGATTCTCCTGGACCTTAAAGATTATGCATTTCATTCACCACGGCTGAATAAGTTTGTCCAAATATTTCAAACTATTTGGAAATAATTATTTTAAAAAACAGTGGGCAATTAAGCATGATACTTTATATTATGGTACTACTGGATTATAAGTTTAATTCTCCCAGCTGCATGGCCAACTACTGTCTCCTCTCACATGTGAAGACAAACATCTTCACATGTAAAAAGAGAGTTTCCTAGATGGTTCTTCTTAACAGGAAAAATGGAGTACAGGATATACGTAATCTTTCTTTGATTTAGACCTACAAATAGAACATACAAGAGATGTGACGAACCTCTTCAAAGAGAACCACAAACCACTGCTCAAGGAAATAAGAGAGGACACAAACAAATCAAAAAACATTCCATGCTTTTGGATAGGAGGAATCAATATCACGAAAATGGACATACTGCCCAAAGTAATTTATAGATTAGGTGCTATCCCTGTCAAGCTGCCATTGACTTTCTTCACAGAATTAGAAAAAAACTACTTTAAATTTCATATGGAATCAAAAAAGAGCCCTTATAGCCAAGACAATCCTAAGCAAAAAGGACAAAGCTGGAGGCATCACACTACCTGACTTCAAACTGTATTACAAGGCTACCGTAACCAAAACAGCATGGTACTGGTACCAAAACAGCATAGTACTGGTACCAAAACAGTTATATAGACCAATGGAACAGAAAAGAGGCCTCAGAAATAATGCCACACATCTACAACCATCTGATCTTTGACAAACTTGACAAAAACAGGCAATGGGGAAAGGATTCCCTACTTAATAAATGGTGTTGGGAAAACCAACTAGCCACATGGATAAAACTGAAACTGGACCCCTTCTTTACACCTTACACAAAAATTAACTCAAGATGGATTAAAGATTTATACATAAGACCTAAAACCATAAAAATCCTAGAAAACCTAGGCAAGAGCAATACCATTCAGGACATATGCATGAGCAAAAACTTCATGACTAAAACACCAAAAGCAATGGCAATAAAAGCCAAAATTGACAAATGGGATCTAATTAAACTACAGAGTTTCTGCATAGCAAAAGACACTATCATCAGAGTGAACAGGCAACCTACAGAAAGGGAGAAAAAGTTTGCAATCGATCCATGTGACGAAGGGCTAATATCCAGAATCTACAAGGAACTTAAACAAATTTACAAGGAAAAAAACAACCCCATCAAAAAGTGGGCAAAGGATATGAACAGACAATTCTGAAAAGAAGACATTTATGCAGCCAACAAACATGAAAAAAAGCTCATCATCATTGGTCACTAGAGAAATGCAAATCAAAACCACAATGAGATACCATCTCACGCCAGTTAGAATGGCAATCATTAAAAAGTCAGGAAACAACAGATGCTGGAGAGGATGTGGAGAAATAGGAATGGAACGCTTTTACACTTTTGGTGGGAATGTAAATTAGTTCAACCATTGTGGAAAACAGTGTGGTGATTCCTCAAGGATCTAGAACTAGAAATACCATTTGACCCAGCAATCCCATTACTGGGTATATATCCAAAGGATTATAAATCATTCTACTATAAAGGCACATGCACATGTATGTTTATTGAGGCACTATTCACAATAGCAAAGACTTGGAACCAACCCAAATACCCATCAGTGTTAGACTGGATAAAAAAATGTGACACACATACACCATGGAATGCTATGCAGCCATGAAAAAGAATGAGTTCATGTCATTTGCAGGGACATGGATAAAGCTGGAAACCATCATTCTCAGCAAACTAACACAGGAACAGAAAACCAAATACTGCGTGTTCACACTCATCGGTGGGAGTTGAACAATGAGAACATATGGGCACAGGGAGGGGAACATCACACACTGGGGCCTGTCGGGGGTTGGGGGTGCAAGGGGAGGGATAGCATTAGGAGAAATATCTAATTTGGATGATGCATTTACGGGTGCAGCAAACCATCATGGCACATGTATGCCGATGTAACAAACCTGCACGTTCTGCACATGTATCCCAGAACTTAAAGTATAATAATAATAATTAAAAAAAAAAAGCAAAGAAAGATTATGGCTAATTTTTTATTTAATTTTGAAATTTCCCTTTCCCATTCCCTTCCCTTTTTGGGGGAAGGGCAGGGGTGTTATCTATAATTTTCATTGCCCACATTGCTGCTGAGAAGTAGCATTAAAGCCCTTTTAGAGAGGTAGTGTAGCTTGTGAAAAGAGTGAGTTTGGAGTAGAAATAGCTAAGTAGGGGCTTCAACTAACTACCTGCCTCTGAGGTTTTGAACCCTGATGCCAAGGGAGATGGTGGTGGCATTAACAAAAATAAATAAGGAAGGAGAATGAGCTAGGTAGAGGCATATGGAGCTTTTGAGTTTCTGGTCAAACCCAGGCAGAAATGCCCAGCAGACAATTGGAAATGAAGGTCTGGAGTTTAGGAGAGAGGTCAAAGTCTATAACACTGGTTTGGAGATCTAAAAAAGAATTGAAAGTTAGGAAAAAGAATAGTCTAATGCTGTGACAGGTAAGTTCAGAGAGAAGAGACTTTCAGGGATAGAGTAGTCAGTTGCCTTTGATGATCCAGGGAGATCAAGGACAATAAGAATCTAGAAACAAGGCCATTGGGTTTGATCACTGGTAGCTTATTAGTCAGCTGAAAAGTCTGATCTGCTTAAGTCCCAATTATCCAATTATTAAAGGACATGTGTATCCTTGAGAAAGTTACTTAATCTCTCCGGACCTAAGTTGATCCATTTATAATTTAAGAATACCTCAGTGTACCCCTTAACTTTGTTTCCAGGATTAAACGAGATAGTCCATGTAAAATGCCTAGTTTACTAGGTACCTGTGGAACAGTAGGGGCCATAACCAGATAACTGGGATCAAGACATGATGAGAGACTAGGAAATAGAAGATTATAAACCACTATTTGGAAGCAGGGAGGTGAGTGGTTGAACAATTTGTGGAGGAACCAGAGATCTCAGCAGCTTAAAGTCTAAAATATATAAAGCACCAGGGACATACTCTGTGCCCTTTACATAAAGTAACTCATTTTGCTTCTTACAACAACCCTGAGGGGTGGTAATATCATTAGAACAAACCTGAGGGGTAAAGAAGCAACCTCCTTCAAGATACATAGCCAATAAATGGCTGGGCAGGAACTAGCACCAAGGAATGTGTAACTCATAAGCCTCCTTTCTGCTTTATAGATCAGTAGACACAGAAAGATTAAACAAATTAATTAAAGTAAAGGAACAGAGCCATGATCTGAACCCATGCCCATCCAATTCTTAATTATCTACTTAATAGATTCTCCTCCTTTCCAATTCCTTACTATGAAAGCATGGAGGGGAGACAGTTTACAAGGATCAAAATATTGGAGCCCACTGGCTTCAGGTGACTCTACTTAGTGACCAGTGACCTCTGTAGTTGGACCATGTTGGAAAAACTTAATGCAGTCTGTCAGATCTAGGATGTCAGAGTCTGGGAGACATGTGTATTCTTCCTGAATAAAGCCTGTGAAATGGGCCCTAATAAGATCCTACACGCTTGGGTGTTGTGGAGTGAGGATGAGGGAGGATGAATGAGAGGGAACCTTCAGGCTATGGGGGAGACATCAGAATGTAGTTGTTAAATCTGTGCTGAGGCTGCCACCTGGGGAATGAAACAATAAAAACTGATCCAGATCCAGCACAAATGTGCCTTCTGTGTTTATGCCTTTATAGAATTTGGCAAAATAAACTTGTCTTTGCTTTAAACTGAGTATCTCTGGGCTATCCTGGAGACTGATTACTGCAGAGCAGTGGTTCTTGGAGTATCTTCTCTGGACCAGAAGCGTCAGCATCACCTGGAAACTTGTTAGAAACGTAGACTTTCTGCCCCACCCTAGACCTGCTAACTCAAGCTCTAGGGATGGGACCTGCCAGTCTGTGTTTTAATAAGACCTGCAGGTGAGATTCTCATGCATGCTGCGGTTTGAGAACCACTGTCTGAATCTAATTTTGCTTCCAAGTTCTTCTGGTGACTAACTACTGCCAAGTGGCCAGACAGATCTGGTTCTGGTATAGAAATGTGGTTCCCAGTCTCAACTGCCATCAGAATCAAATTAAAAGATTTAGTTCACTGAAAATTGGCTGCCATTCCCAGAAATTCTGATTTAATTGAGCTGGGTTGTGGCCTAAGCCTTGAGATTTCTGCAACTCATCCCCCCATGCCCTCTCCCCAACCCCCAATGATTTTAACACACTCTGCTCTAAAACAGTGTTTCCCAAACTTTAGCGAAAATCAGAATCTCATGTGGAGAGCCAGTTAAAAGGCAAATAGTTGGGTCCCACCCTCAGGGTTTCTAATTCAGTAGGTTTGAGGTGAGGCCCAAGAATTTGTATTTCCAGTAAGTTTCCAAGTGATACTGATGTTGCTAGCTTGGGGATCACACTATGAGAACTGCTGGTGTGGAAGTTAAATATTCATTTTTGGAGGTATGGAGCTGATAATTTCCATCGCAAAGCTCCCATTTCTGCTGCCAGGCCTAGGTGAGGGTCTTTGCCAGAGAGTCCCGGTGATGCCGCCATTTATGTACCTCATTGGCAAGAGAGACTTGGTCTGGAAATACATGTGGCTGTACAGTGCTTCTCAAACATTAATTAGTGTACCGATCACCCAGAGATCTTGCTAACCTAGGTTCTAATTCAGTGGGTCTGGGGCTGAGCCTGGGGGGTCCACATTTCTCACAAGCTCCCTGACAATGCTGATGCTGCCAGTTCATGGACCGTGCTGGGTAGCAAGGCACATAAGAGAGTGTTTCTTAAATTTTTCTGATCATCTAATCCACCTGAAGTGCTTTTACTAGAGATTTTTGACTTCCCCTGTGACCTGCTGAATCATAATACCCAGGGAAAACAGCCTACATATTTGTATCTTTAAGTGACTTATTAATTTATTCAACAAATATTGATTGAACATCTACTTTTTGCAGGTTCCATGCTAGATGTGAACAAAGTAGATAAGTAATCCTTTTTCTTATGTGGCTTACATTTTAGTCGGAGAAGCAAACAATGACATATAATAGCGACAACCACCTCAAGGTCCATGAAGCACGGCCAAGTGTCTGAGTTCTAGGGTGAAGCAGCATTACACAGGGTGTTCAAGAAACGGCTTCCAAAGAGGAACTGCCCCAGTTGCAGCTTGTTTATGTGAAGGTCTTGGGTAAGGAGAAGCAAGGGCTCTGAGGATGGATCGAGCTTGGCCAATTGCCTGCAGTTAGGGGAAGGGTGAGGATCAATGATAGGAAGGTTGAGTGCCCAGCTGATTTTGATACTTGGTCACATTTGGAGAACACTTCAAAACTCTTTCTTACCAGCTGTCAGAGAATTGAGTCTTGCCTGTTTTGAAAACATCGTCAATCACCCCATCGGTCCCTAGAGGAAGAATGTAGAAGCTGTTATTCAGTCCCCTAATGGCCAATAAAAAGAAATTGTCTCTGAAATTCATAGGGATAAAATTACAATGATTTCTTACTAATTATTTAACTATGTAGTAGTGATCCTGTACACAGTCAGAAAGTAACGAAAGGATGAAAGAATTGTATTCTACTTAGAGAATGTTTCTACAACTTTGAGGTTTGTATGGCATAATAAATACTTTTTGGAGAGTTTGTATGATTCTCCAGAAAGCCCAAATGCATGAATAAAAGGAGCAAGAAAAACAACAAAGAGCCAAGAAGAAAATAAAAAAATTTTTTTTTAAAAAAAGGAAGGAATACATGGGGTTTTCTGAGGGAGGAAGTAAGCTCAAGTGTTTTTAGCATTAAGTTGCAAATTTGTTTTATGACTGCTATTTACATAGATAATAATTTTAAGAGCTTACTTTTTTATATATGCTGCATTTAAAACTACCTAAATGGCAGAAGAAAAATAAATAAGAAGAACTCTAGGCAGAGGTAGCTTTCACCTGTATTATTTTTTTTCAAGCTGTGTGCACTCCTTAATTACCAGTTTAAAAAAAAAAAACATTTAAGATTGGTAACATATGTTGTTGTCAGCATGTGTTTAGCACCTGCAGAAATGAACATGAAAAATGTGACAGCGCATAGGTGGAACACCCACTGCATTGACTGTGAATACTGTCAACAAATTTTACTTTGTTAATTTTTTTCTTATTGAAAAAATCTAAGAAAAAAATTTAATAGCACAGGTGTTCGGAGGCTTCACAGCGAGACGATATAATGAAGGGGAGGCTATAAACCTTTAGCATGAGAGCTGGGGTCTAGATCTTCACTCTTTAAGCTTTGCCTCTCACATAGTTCACTCTTCTTTTCTTTTCTTTTTTTTTAAAAAAACCCTCTGCATGTTGGAATTGGCAGGCTTGGTTGTCCTGCAAAGCATTTCCTCTAAGAAGTAACGGTGAGAAGCAGCTCAGGTTCACTCACTGGAGATCAGCTGGCAGGCAGGACCAGGCAAACAGTACCTAAAATAACCATTTTCCAAGGTTGGAGATGGAGGTGTTTATCTTGCACATTATTTTCTAGTAATGAAATCCTAATCATTGTGGGTAAGAGGTTTCCTGTCAGCTTCTTCTCCAGCAAAGTGTCTATGAATATAGGCTCTGTCTTCTGAACTCTTATTTTGGGGTACAGGAAATTTCGTTTGGCTAATGGCATTCCTCAAAATGCAGTGCTATGCAGAGAGCAGGCCTTACTGAACCATGCTGCAGTTGCTATGCCTTCTCTGTTGTTACTGTTTTGTTCTACTGTAGAATGAGAATCTTGCAAGTTGCTTTCCATGATTTCCTATCATTGATTGTTTCATTTCTTAATTCTTAGAAACCAGTTCACTTGAAATGAGTGGGTTATGTATGCTGTTCATTTGAAGAGACATTTCAAATGAAAGACAAAATGACAAAAAGACAAAATGACTTTGCCAAAGTTCAAAATAGACACTGGCAGGTGTGTTAATTCCTACTTTGGAAACTTTGAATTCAACTTGTTTCCACAGAATCTTCCCATTTTCACACTTCTTACACTTGTTGTGAGGTCTAATTACTGCTAATCTTCATTCTTTCAGGCTGTAAAAAGAAATTCAGTGACAAAGTATTCCAGTGACCCAAAGTATTCCCGTGGCACAAAATAGAAAATTTTAAGTTAAGTTTAAGCTCAGCCAGGTCTGTATTTCCTCTTCAACCCAGGAAAATGCTCTTGATTGAGTCATGGCTCTCAGGCTGCGGGGTGTGGGAACCGTTTGCGCTTCTCACGGCTGAGAGAAGACCCTGGAAATGACACGTTTTACACCTCTTAGATGAGACTGGGGAACTAGAAAGCACTTCACTCCCGTCCCTCTGGGATGAAGAATCTGTTTGCAGTAATCACTGGCAGTGTTGACAGAATGTTCAAAACCATCTGCTCAAGGGCAAGTGTTAACTCTATCAAATCCTAATATTTTAAGCACACTGATCCCTAAGCCCAGGAGACCTCCTGATGGAGCTCTCCTTGGGCTCTGTGTCAGCCTGCCATCAGTTATTATCCCACTGCAGAAAGGCCTGATGCACCAGGCAGAACTCAGCGAGGAGAGGCTGTTAGAATGAGAAATGCAGCAACAGAACGCACTTCATTCAAGTCTTGTTTGAATCTGAGGCTTTCTGATTTTTTAATACAAGAGTTTCTTTGCAATAATAAGTGCACTTTTTGTCTTTAAATGTATTGTGTTAAATGAGTTTCTTGATTTGTTAGAATCCAGTGTATACCACTTTCAGCATGGATTTGTATAAATTCATGTAGACTTACTGTGCACACATAATTACATACAAGTATGCATCCAGCCAGGCATATATTATCATGTTAAAATCCTTTACTAATATTACTTAATAAAACATAAAATTCAACCGAAAGATTTTTGGTACATTATTCTCCCAATAATCACCAGCCTTCAAGTTGTTTAAACAGTTCAGAATATTTATTTACTGTTAATATACTTAATATACTTTGCTAGCACAATTGCTCCAAAATATTTCAGAATTAAAACTGATAGAGGAATTGGAGGAAGCATATAGCAGTAAACATATTACAAAGTCCAGTGAACCAAAACCACTCCCTTTTCAAAGGAAGCCAGTCAAAATTTTCCAGGACAGATTTGAGCCTTTTGCTCCAGGAAGGACACTACTGGAAAAAAAAAAAAAAAAATACACAGGCCTGAACCATCTGTGAGAACATCTCCCTGCTTCTTCTCCATCCTTGTCGGAGACATTTCAGTAAAATCGACATTATCTGTCATAGTGACTTGGGGTGGTTAAAGGAAATACTCAGAAGAAACCTAACACTAAGAGAAACTTCTTAGCCACAATATCCTAAAAGTTCAAATATGATATTTTAATTTTTAATTTTCTGTTTCTATTTTTGTGTATGTATGAATTTCATCTTATGCCACATACTATGCCAGGCTATTGTAGGTGCTCAATAAATTACATGTTAAGAAAATGGAAATAGGCTTTGCTCTACTACGGTTTTAATGTTATCTGAATTTATGTCCCAGATATGCAGAAGAGTAATTGGGGGAGTTCTGGGATTGTAGTCACCACCAGCAAATTCAGTGCCATCCTCACATAACAGTCACTGGGTGTCTGCTAGCATGTGCCAGGCACATTTAACATATTTTTTCATTACCTAATTACATCAGATACATTAAGCAAGTCTTATTATAAACCCATTTCAGAGGTGAAGAAACTGAGGCTTAGAGAGCCAAATAGCTTGGCTAAAGTCAAACAGTTAATAAGTGGTGGAGCCCAGACAGGAACCTAGGCAGAAGGCTGCAGAGTTCACGTGCTCAACATAATGCTGAAGCACTGCTAAAACAAAACTATTTAATTTTTTTATTATTATTTATTTATTTTATTTTTTTTTTTGAGATGGAGTCTCTGTCTGTCATCCAGGCTGGAGTGCAGCGGCGCGATCTCGGCTCACTGCAAGCTCCACCTCTCGGGTTCACTCCATTCTCCTGCCTCAGCCTCCCAAGTAGCTGGGACTACAGGCGCCCGCCACCATGCCCGGCTAATTTTTTGTACTTTTAGTAGAGACAGGGTTTCATCATGTTAGCCGGGATGGTCTCCATTTCCTGACCTGGTGATCTGCACGGCTCAGCCTCCCAAGATGCTGGGATTACAGGCGTGAGCCACCGCGCCCAGCCACTATTTAATTTTTACAGAACTCTAGGAGGCCAAAGAGCACAGAGAGGACTGCACATTTTCTTTCAGAGTCTCATCAAATGCCATTTATTCATTTATTGGTCAGACATTTATTGAGGGCCAAGCACTGTGCTACCCAGAGGAGATATGGAGATTGGCCTTATAGCTTAGAGCAGTGAAAAATCTGGGGGAAATTATAAAACATCATTGCAGAAAAATGCACAAAGGCACAACAATTTTTTTTTTTTTTTTTTGAGGGAAGGGACTGTGAGCTACAGGTTTAGAACTTCTGGGAGAGATTCCGTGTATTAAAACAAGGCAAAACTCATGTAGACATTTAATAAAAATTCTGGGGTAGTACAAGGGGAGGATTTAGTAACTGCTTGGAGAAGTCAGGAAAATGAATTTTGGGGTGCTGTGCAGTGAACAGACAAAAATCTACCTACAAGGTCCCGTCTCACCTAAAACCCAATAGCTTTACATTTTAATCATTCTATCTAAAGATTACCATCAAGACTTCTCATCTGACAGTTTCTGATCCTGATTTCCATGAGAGGATGCAATATTTCTATGATTTTATATTTGTCTCTGCTATCCAGAAAACATCGTGTTGCTCTCAGCATTCCATGTTTCATTGTAGTTTTCATGGTAACTACAATGAGTGTTTCTGTGTCTTTCTGTGTGTGTATGCAGGAGGAAGAGAGAGAAACTTAGTGAATACATAAACACACAAATTTATTCATAATTAGGAGCCTGGTTAATAGAAACACTTAGATTTTCTGAACCTTTTGGATCAGTTTCTTAAAATCTCTGAGCTTCAGTTTCTTCATCTAGACAAGAATACTGTTTTATTAGAGTTATTATAAAGATTAAGATAACTTTTTTAAAAGTGTCAGTGTTTTTATCAGGCACATTTTAAATGCTTAATGAACATTAATATATTAATTCATTCTCTGGTGTCCTCCCTCATCTTGTTTTTTTTAAATGTATATATATATTTGCTATTTGTAAAAGGGAACAATGTTAGTAACCTTGGTCCACGGGGAGGAAAAGGGAAAGTAATGGCCTATTCATATAAAACTCATTGGAGAATGGTTCCCTGAAAATTAACTTGTATTTCTGTTTGAATATGTGCCTTTCATGTTAGTATTACTTGAGATGAGGCTACCAAAAATTTATACAATTAAAATAAATAAACTGGCATAAGTTTGCTACTTAATGATGTCTAAAAATATGATTTTACTTTGTGCCTATATCTTGAAGGTCAGCTTTTTTTCCATCTCCTGAAATGTGTAAAGAGTTCTGCAGCAGAGTCCTATCCTTCTATGATACCATTTATTTCTTCAGATAGTTACATGATGATGAAAATGAGGCACTGTCCTAGGTGCTGAAGGGACTGTCAGGAATTAGCTATATATTCAAGATAAGACTAGGTAATGGCGAGTGATGATTTTTAAATGCACATGTATGTACAGGCAATAATTATTCTAAAGAATATCCTGTACCTCTGACAATGAAATTTAAATGATATACACTCCTTAAAAATCCCACCTTTAAAATTAAGGAAAATAAGTAAAATAAACCAGGTATTAATTGCCTGTAGACTATAGAGGCCCATATTAATGCAAAAGACTATCATTATCTTAATTTCCAGGACGATCTTCAGGAATAAAATGAGACTATCTATAAGGTGTGAGTGTTTTTGTTCTCTACTTATTTGTAACATTAATAATAAAGAAGTTTAATATGTTCTGTAAACAGTGGCTTCCAAAAATACAGAGTTTTCAGCTTTTTCCAGATGGCTGGTTTTTATTGAAAGGCTTTCTGAAGAGTGTTAATTTGTTATTCACCCTTATTCACTCAATGTGTTCTAATCTCACTATTTTTCAGGAATTCTATTCTTTCAAGAATTCTGACTCTTGGTCATTTGGATGTAGCATTCACCTGTGTGGGATGGGAGAGAAGAAAGTGAGTCCCTGATGCTTATAGAGAAGAAGAATGCTGAGCATTCCCTGACATTTTTCCTGGTCAATGCCTAATATAGATGAATGACTTCACCCTTTGGGAAATGGGAATACAATAGGAGACTTGCCAGCAGGGTTATGTATCTAGGGTGGGCCTTGATCACAGAGGTCAGGATGTCCAAAAAGGGCAAATGGAAGATTGAAATGTGTGTTCAATTTTTCTGCAGGCTGTAATGCAAAAAGGGAAATGGCTTAAGTCTCCCTTGGGAATAAGTGTCTTTCTCATTCTGTGCAGACATTTAGGGAGTATTGCAAGCTGTGAGCTTCTCTGAGCACATCTTGTCTCTTGCTTTCTCCTTGCTGAGCCCCTTTCCTCTGTTGCTCCGTCCTTCCAGCTGCTTCTGTGAACTCTCCTCTCCGTGTCTCATCCCCCATGGCTGCTCAAATGTGATTCCCCTAAGCCTCTCTTCCTGTCCAGCTGCATCTGTTCACCTCCCCTGCTGATCGATCCACTTCTTTAGCTCAGGGACAGCAAGAGGAAATGATTCCAGCAGCTAAACAGCTTTTATGCAGAGAGAATATTTAAATATTCTCTGTTTGCCTGATTCCCCTTCACCTCATGCTATGATCAGAGGTTAATGGAGACAGTTTGGAGCTTCTCCCTGTTGGTAGAAACCAGAAGATTTTTAGAAACGAAGGCCAAGGTCTTACAACCCCAAAAAATAAAATTATATCACCCCCCGCCAAAAAAAAAAACCCTATAATTTTATATAGGAGGAGGGTAGAAATATTTTTTTTTCATCAAACTCATTCTTTTTAAAATACTGGTCCCATGTTCCAGTTCTCCCTCTCACCCTCACCCCACCACCCCCCAACCAAAAAAAGAAAAAAAAAAGAAAAAATATTTTGGACAAGACTGCAGCTAAATTAGAAGC